>NC_140279.1:3189984-3247484 GCF_964030765.1 Micromesistius poutassou
CACACACACACATGCTATACAGGCAGGCACACACATACACACACACAATGCTGGCAAACACACACACACACTCACATACCATGCTGGCATGCACCCACACACACACATCCCCCCCCCCCCCCACACACACACACACACACACACCACACACACATACAGGCACACCAGATAGTGTTAAATGTCTATATATATATATATATATATATATATATATATATATATATATATATAACTCAGTATATAATATATATTTGCGCAACATAAATTGAGCTATATATATATTGAGCTGTATATATAGAGCTCAATATCAAACCACTACCCATTTCACTACCTGCATGGTTTGGTTTTCCATATATAACTAATGTTGTTAGCTTCACCTGTTGGAGGAGGTTTTATCTCCTCAGAGGACCCGGTAGATCCCCTGGGATCTCCTCCCACGTTCTACAAGCGTCCTTTCACATCCTGCTGTCTGCCTACGACGACGCTTGCCCCTCTTCTTTGACGAGTGGAGCATATTGTTGTAGAGTTGCACGCTACTGCCATCCTGTGGTTTTCCCAAGTACTGCTGCCAGGTTTTCAGTCAAAAGTGTGTGGACATACAGGCCTATACACAAGCTGTATAGTGGTTATTTTTGTTGACACCCTGTGTATTATGCTAGTTAAGTCACCAAAAATAGAACATAGTCCAGAACAGAAATTGAAAATGCGGTTTTGTACGGATAGTTTACCATTTAATACAGGTGGTTCTATGGTGTAATGGTTAGCACTCTGGACTTTGAATCCAGCGATCCGAGTTCAAATCTCGGTAGAACCTTCATATTAGTGAAAGACAACTTTAAATGACTCTGTTAAACGTGCTCTGAAGCATCAAGAAATAGCGTTTCTAACTTCAAACATTATATATACCCTCGTTTAAAAATGTACGAGATACTTTCGCATTGTTTGACAATCTAGTCAATGGCGCATGTACACTCCCACCCAGCTGTAAACGCTCCTGTCCATAGCCACGTATAGGTAAGGTTTTACTTGGAGGTTATATAGTAAAGAAAAAAAAGTATATTTTTACCGCACAGTGTCGCTAGTTCACTGTAAATACGAAGCAACATTATACAAAAGGTGAAGCTTAGGCCTATGAGCTATTGGTTGTCGGCTTTTTTGTAAGAACTAAAATAATAAGCCTATTCAAATCCATATCAATTGTGGTTTTAATGAACGATTGTTAGCCAATAGATTTACGAGAAAAATAATTCAGTTTTAAAAGCATTAAAAAGAAAACTGTTTATTTGCTTGTTACCTGACTAACTTTACCCTTAATGTCATTACACTCAGAAGTGAAAGGGTCAGTATCAAAAGACGAACTACCAAAAACAGGCAAATGAACAAGCGGAATCTCGATAAAGCAGACTACTATTGAAAATAAGGCATCTTATGAACTAAACCTGTAACCGAACACATTTGACTGGCCATTTGTCTCTAGTCTAATCTACTCTAGAAAAGTTACACCGGAATCATGTCTAACCCATATGGGTCTAGATTCTCACATAAAACATTGATTTACTCCCACCACGCTGTGTTGTGAGTTTGGCTCCACCTCTTGACCGCATCCGCCCTGGCTGGCTCCACGTGTATAGAACGTCAGCAAATGTATTCTCACAAAAAAAACATGGTTACATTATAACATCGATCAATGTTAGCATAAGATAGGCTGGTTATTGTTATTCATCTTTGGTTGTGTCCCACAGTGTTTTAAGTATTCGAAATGTGAGTAGGTGCTATACTAATGGATATTTTTGGTTTTCTCACGACATCCAAGCTTTATTGAAAAACACGTGGAATTAAAATAATTGATGTCAACCTAATGTTTAAAATCCACATCATACTGGTATGCGTACCATCTACCCAGGGCCCCTAATATAATACAGCTCCATCCAATATAAACAGGACTACACAAAAATAACATATACAACCATTATAAAAACACCTGGAGCCAAATTAACAGGCCAAATATTTCCTGTATTTGCAAGAGACACAGTTTATCCATAATAAAGAGACTAGAACGTTTTCTGTCAAATGTATTGGCGATGGTTCTTTTTTTATTATTATTTTTATTTACTACGCCTACGGTCTCAAATGACGTATACAGGCCACGTGCCACCTCGTGTCTCTCATTATAACGGTGTAGGAATCATGCTATGGAAGGATGTCTGTGTGCTCAACCTATGTGGCCTCAAAGGCGTGATTCTATTCCGCGGTGACATCACCGGCCCCCACACTGCACCTTTCGGCCGTTTCCTTTGCAGGGGTCCTGTCACTCAGCGCCCCCGGTGGCCGACCTCAGTTATGCAGAACGTTTGTTTACATTAGTCAGTGCTATTATTCCTCCGGGGCCGGCTCTCTGCCCTCCAGTTTAAATCTATAAAGCCTGGCATGGCTTACGAGGGAAGTAGGGTCACAGACCCCCCTGGCGGACCTGACAGAAACTGTGTGTGTGTGTGTGTGTGTGTGTGTGTGTGTGTTGTGTGTGTGTGTGTGTGTGTGTGTGTGTGTGTGTGTGTGTGTGTGTAAACATATAAAATGTATAAATCCCTCGTCAGGGTCATTGGTGGTGGGATTCAGGGGGGAATGGCTAGCAGCCAGATGACAAGGCCTGTGCTTGCTCTCTCGCTCTCATTCCGTCCTATCTCTCTCCCTCTCCCTCTCTCTCTCTCTCCCTCTCTCTCTCTCAGTCTCTCACCCCCCCCCCCCCTCTCTCCAGGGAAGAAGAAGTGCAGTATTGTCAAATCATGACCTCCACAGCGGCAGCAGCAGCAGTGCCAGGAGCCAGGCGCTGCTGAAGTGAATCAGTCCAAGGCTGGAACAGCGCAAGCATCCCCTCCATGATGTTTGTTTTGTCTGTCTCCACACACACAAGCTACCATCTTCTCTCTTTAAATGGAATAACCCTACATCAGTTGATTACTTTGAACGTGACAAGGAGGAATTAACTTTGTGCCCTCCCCCATTTGGCCACAATGAGGCTGCATGTGACTGAACTGCTTTATGCGAACGCAGCATAAAGACGCACTGTGTGGCAAAGTGCATGACACCAGAACCCCCGGGGCGAGGTTCCGCTCAGACTACCAGGACCCTGGCCTCGGCCCCTCC
Organism: Micromesistius poutassou; assembly: GCF_964030765.1. Lineage (NCBI taxonomy): Eukaryota > Metazoa > Chordata > Actinopteri > Gadiformes > Gadidae > Micromesistius > Micromesistius poutassou. The sequence goes on from NC_140279.1 coordinate 3,193,129, forward strand.
AGGCTTTGTGCGACAAAACATTGACTTTCCTCTCTCTTCTCCTTTCCTGTAGGCCGCATTCTTCCCACAGCTCAGCACATCTTTTGATTAACAGCTGTCAGCAAAGTCAAATGTCAACAAAATTCAAAATTGAAATGTCCATGAGGGAGAAAACGACGGATGCATACCGATGAGAAATGGGGGGATTTGGGGGCGGGGGGTGGGGGGGGGGGGGGGGGGGGGGAGAAAACATACCAGGCGGTTCTGGCTGGGAGTGGGAGGGTGGCTGGGTTCACCCTGGACTGGGCCAGTTCTGTGTGGACCTTGGTGGAGTTTTCTCCAAGGGCCCTGCGTGTTACAGTCCTAGCACTGTAAAAAAATAAATAAAAGACCACGATATGCATAGCGGGCCTTGGTAATTAAAGAAGAATATAAACAGAGTTTTTGCTCTTGACCACGGTCACTGTGATAGGACTGTTGTTGGCAGAATGCAACTGCAAGCCTTCAGAATTTGTATTGGGCCAAACACACAACAAATATATGTATTTTGTATTTTAGCACAAGAAAGTAACAATTAAAACAGTCCATTCATAAAGATTGCAGTCTTGTTACATTAATTACGGAGTAGCATATTCATGCTGTTATTCCAAATGTATCATTGCTAGGACAAGGTTGATGAACTTGCATTAATTATTGGTGAGATAGAGGGGGTGTACAGCGGTAATTAATGTGTCTCAGCGCCGTAGCCGTATAATTGGCAATGTAGGCCGCCAACAAAAAGACGAAGCTGTCTATAATAGGAAGAGCGAAATAGTATTCACTGGCTGCTCATTTTGTGCAGGCATTTTAATTGCTGGAATACACTGCCAAGCTAAAAATGTCTTCGCTGGCCACCGGCATGAGAAACCAATGAGGGAGAGCGCATAGCACCTTTCAGTGCACATCGTGTGTAGGGCCACTGGTCAGGACTCCTCATTCATGACATACTGCAGCAAGGACTGCGTCAACTTTGCCCATAGCCCTTATTATATCTCCAAACCTGTTGGAGTTGCATCAAATCTAATAGGACTTAGTCTTTTTAAAACCATAGGCACGATTTTTCTTCCCTCTATGAGATTCTCTACGAAAGACAAACAAAACCCAACCTAGATTCTGAAATAGATTTTTTTCCTGTAATGACCGTTCATGGAGAAATCAATATGTCAAGGGAGATTGAATTGGGATTTGACGGCTGACACTTTATAGTCTTACCGGTTTTGTCCTTTGACCATTTTTAGATCAATAAAAACGGTTCTTCTGCACTGATGCCAATGAAACTGCTATTTTCTAGACCACAATGCCAATAACTGTGTATTGCTTTAGTGTAGGTGTGTATATGTGTGTGTGTGTGTGTGTGTGTGTGTGTGTGTGTTTGTGTGTGGGTGTGTGGGTGTATTTGTTTCTGTGTCTGTGTGTTTCTGTGTGCGCTACTGTCTGTGTGTGTGTGTGTGTGTGTGTGTGTGTGTGTGTGTGTGTGATTATTCTTGTTTTTGCGTGTGATTTGTTTCTGTGTGCGCTTGTGTTTGTGTGAGTTTGTTTATGTGTGTGTGTGTGTGTGTGTGTGTGTGTGTGTGTGTGCATGTTTGTGCTTCTGTGTGTATGTGCGTGTGTTTATGTGGGTGTGCGTGTAACACTTGAAGACATTTTCAACCCCTCATCGCTGAATGCAAAGCAACAGAGAGCTAAAAACAGAGCTCAGATGACGCAGAAGCCACAAAATAACATGTTACACAGAGCAGACTGGGAGACAATGTGGACCCGGCAGCATCCATCTTAGTTCCAGCGTTCTGCCATGTTCCTCTAGAAAACCACATCCATCCAACAGTCATATCTTCACACACAGTCACCGCCTACTGGGAGACAGGCCAGAACGGGGACGTCTATATATGCTTGTTGTCATCGTCTTAAATGCCGTACTCTGCGGTGCATCTCAAAAAATACCAGATTCTGTCGTCTCTTTCCCACCACCACCGCCATTGAGGTTGTTGTTCTTTTCAAACCATTTTTTTTAGACGTGGCTTGTTCCTGGCCCAGTGGGGTTTAGCGGAATGCCACGGCTGCCACTGAAACCATGGATTCACATGGTCTCACGGGACTGGCGTCGTTTCCGTTTGTGGCGTTGTATTGGGATTTACAGCCCGTCTCGTCGGTTTTGATGGACGTTATATTGCACTGTGTTGTGTTTTAACGTTTCAATGAGGCCTTCCAACGTACTGCAACCATCTTCTTAACCATGCATTTCAGCAAAGGCTGAACAGTGAAACTGTGAAAGAAGTTCCATTCCACTTTTGTATTTGTGGGGGGCAGATGATGTGTGAATATGTTGCTTCTTTACCACGACACACGCAGAGGAAAATGTGTGTGTGAAAATAAATGGCCCAGTTACCGTAAAGAACTTTTTAAACCGAATGAAGACACATCACCAACCACTGAAGAACATAATTCAACATAATCGAAAGTGACTTAAGGTGGACTTGCACCACCTCCGGAGCTAATTACGCTGTATACATCAGCACGCCCTCTGCACTCTCTCAGTGCCCGGCTCCGGTACATTCCCTCAGTCAGTCAACAAATCCCCTTCCATCACAGGTTAAAGAAGCACATTCAGTTGAAATCTCTCAATCAAGACTGAAAACCTTTATTGACTTCATTCCAGCTTACCCTGGATCTTAGAACTCAGTCGAGTACATTACCTTTTCAAACATCCCATAAACAGTTTTTTTTTTTTTTTCTGTTTTATTTGCTTGCTGTGTCTTTGGTCCTATTTCTTATTTTTTTCCTGGTAAAGTGTATTTAGACCACGTTGCATGGTGATACTGCCCTTTAAATAAAAATGGATTGAATAAAAGATAATTCAGAATGGAGCACAGTAAATGTTAAGAAATGGAACTAAATACACCTCAAATACAACCGAGCAGTTCAACGTGTTCCATTATCTATTCGTTTAGACCCAGGAGAGAGCAAAGCAGTAATGCATTCAGTCTCAGAATGACTAATAGTGTTTTAAACCCGGAATGACAGTGTTTTCTCACCATACCCACCAATAAAACCCCATAGGTTCCTTGTTTGTGTGGATAGAGCCCCGTGTTTGTTTTGGTTTGGGCGTTCCAGTTCCATAACTCCCAGTTCCCTGGTCGCTGGTGCTGGGGATGGCGACCGAGAGAGGGAGGTGGGCTGGGAGGGAACCCTTACTAAAACCCCAACTCCCAGCTCCCTGGCACTTGCTTTTAATTAGCGGCTGAGGGATCCGCCAGGCACTGCTTTACTTACAGAGGACTTTTAATAGCCTAAGAGAGCCATAGCATGAATCAAACGCCTTGCTGCCCAAGCTGAAACGGTATAACTCAGCACTCAATCATAAATCAAGTCTTCAGCCTGGCTTTATGAGGTGTTGCAGTGCGCCAAGGATTATGTCTTATTTTCCTTAATGGGTGAATCCCTTTTTCTCTTGTTTTATTTTTTCCTTTGGTTTTTGAATCTGCGGCCCCAGGGTGTTTTGGTGGTACTGGCCCATGGGCAAACCGTGTAAGCTCTGGTAATCTGTTTCACACTCCATCAAGAATCATATAAACACACATTTACATTGTGGCGATTAAATGAACGCGTGGTAATTGATCTCCTCTAAATGAAACGCACGCCACACCCCTGCCTGCACTGCCTGGTTGATGTAAAAGTAAGCCTCCGTGTTAGAAGTGTGGTCTATCTAGCTGCAGCATTTTCTTTTAAATATAAAATAAAACATTTGGCTGGATGTTTATATTAAAGCCATCGGTCTTATGGAAGACAGGCCTCTATTAGCAGTGATTGTGGTGTGATAGTGAGGGTACAACTGATTAACAGGTAGGCCTATAAAAAGTAAATGTATCCAGAAACTAGCTCATCATCATTAAGCTACTACTTACAGCAACTTCATTTACAGCCTTTCATTATGAATGTTTAAGTATAGGCCACTGTAGATGCATACATTGTAGGCAAGGCTCAATCGATTTTATTTCCTGTATCATTTCCCATTTTCCTCTTTTGTTTGATTTAAATGAGAATTATTTATAATATCAAACATAAATTCACGATTAAATCACTGGGCTAAACCCACTGTTTTCTCCGGTTCACTAACGAGCGTAGCTAGTTCCCATCATGTGTGATGAGCTGAATTTCACCCACCTCCACCTGCTTTGGTTAGGGGTTGGTCTGCACAATGGGTTGCGATATCTGACGTCGTGCCATACATCTGTATGGCACGCTGTCCATCTTACAGCAGGGAGCGACCTAAAAGAGATGACAGTAGGGATTTCCAACAGAAACTTCGGTAATAAAAAAAGGAACCAACGTTTTTTTCCCTCCACTTGGATGAATATAATAGCTCACAATGAAATTACAATAGTTCATAAGGAGTGCATATCGCGTGCTTCCAGTGGGTCCGTGTAAAGTAACACACCACGGCCCCCCCCGTTGGAGAGGGTCGCCTCTCCAGGGGGTCCGCTCAGACCCGAGGTAGACTAGTCTAGGGACACCCTCCTCCGGAGAAACAGATGGCAACAAACGCAACCAGAAACACAAAGAAATACAGAAGTGACTGTACAGTTAGCCTTTATTTAAATGTATTTCTTATCAACCATTTATAGAAAGACATACAAAAAGGTAAAACACAAAAAAATAAAACACTATTTTATACAAAGTGAAAAAATACAAAATGGCTAGCCAATGCCTATCCTAAGGCACTAATATACAAAGCAGGAAAAGATGCATTTAAATACATGGAGCCACATTACCTCAAATAATGTCCAGGGGAATTTTTCTTTTGTACTCCTCAAGAGGAAAACCATTGTTCTGGTCTTTGCTTTAATCTTGGGCTATTGGCGCGGATGTAAGAATACAAAGTGAGGGCCAGAGGGTGGGTGGGTGTGGAGGGGCCCCACACAACTCCATTCAGAAAAACAGCACCAGGTGCGCCTCATTGCCGGGGCCAAAGTCCTGCAGAGGTCCCCCGGGGATAGTGACTCAACAAGAACGGTGGGGGGGGGGCCCCCAAAATGTCTTTCAGGGGGCCAGACAATCACTACAAGGTGAGAGATTTTACTTCTGGGTACCCCATACCCTCCGCATTCCCCTTCCCTCCTAATCCAACCTCCGCACGCCTCTCTACCTATCCCTATCCGTTGGTTTTCCTGCCGGTCTGATACAGAGAGGGGGGGGGCCCTGCTGTACCATACAAGGGCTGTATGCGGGGCCGGCCCCTTAATCGTAAATTAACCTCATCTATCAGCGACCGGGAAAGGGAAGAGAAAGAGAGAACCCGGGAAGAATCTTTGAAGTGGAAGTTGGGGGTGAGGGAGGGTGGGTAATTGGCTGGCAGCCCACAGTTTGCTGCGGAGGCCTTCCTCATTACAAGCCTCTCAAAAGCCCTGCCAAGGCATCTGGATCACGTTTGGCCTCGGGAATTGGATACCTTTGTGTGGCAACCCCAGAAAGGCACCAGTTTGAGACGGGTTCTTGATTTATTGAGGGCATCGGTGCGTTCCCCGTGTACGGGAAATGAAAGCAAGGAGTGAAACAAAAACATACGGGTGTGTGCGTGTGTGTGTGTGTGTGTGTGTGTGTGTGTGTGTGTGTGTGTGTGTGTGTGTGTGTGTGTGTGTGTGTGTGTGTGTGTGTGTGTACAAGCATCCTTCATTCAATGTGAACATATCTCAGGGTGATGAATTGAGTGTCTGTAGCTCTTAGTGGCAAGCAGAGGGGCTGCACAATGACCTTGAACAGCACTGGCATTAAGACATTTTTCAGATTTTCAGATGATTATTTCGTGAGATTAGTAATTATTTTTGAGTTTTAATTAATTATATACCATTTTCAAAACGGCCCCCTTAAATTCCTGTTCCGTTTCCTAACCTCTACGGTCAAATGAAATACACAGAAATTCAAACAATAAAATGAAATATTAAAAAGGTGAAACACCCAAATGCTTTCATGCCAGTGATTGTTCGCAATCTTGTAGTGGTATTTTTACCTGTTGAACATCTATATCTACCTGATCCGCAGTCCACTTCACACAGGTGAAATACAATTCAATAAAAGCCTTGGTAAAAGACAAGGACTGCAAAGACAGTTTTACAAAGACAATATGGAACTATATGCATGTATAAAAAAGTTTTTAAAGTTTTTAAATCAAGAACGGGCAAGTTCTCATATGAGAACTTTATAATGCTTTTGGAAGCGTAATTCTAAAATCTTTGGTAACATTTGATCAAACAATGAATGAGATCATCATTCGATGGATTCTGTGTATCATCGGCTGTTGTCAAGTGTGCATATCTATCAAACATGCTGGAAATAAAACTAAAGTTCTCCCATTCTCCGAGTGTGTAAGACCATCTTAAGGTGCGCTAAAATGCGACAAAACAAAAACCTACCAAAACCTTCCAAAACTATACTATACTTTATTTTCCTTCACTCTGCAGACATATGAGGTTATCTATACAAAAACATGTTTTAAAAACACAAACGTAAAGCAATTATATATTTGTGTATATATATATATATATATACATACACTTCATCATTAACATGATGCCTATAATAAAACATCATTATACTCCAATCTCCTTGGAGGAGAAGGCGTCATCATGGTGCTTTTAGAGGGGGCTTAAGGTACCCCTCAGTCGGTCCAGTGGTTAGAGAGCTTGGGGGGGGGGGGGGTGTGGGGTTGGGGGTAAGGGTTACAGGGGCGGGCGAGGGGGGGAGGGGGGGGCCCGTTGACGCAGCCTGTCAATCAACAGACGGGCGATGGCGTCATTCATAAAAATAAAAAATTAAAAAGGCAGTACGTCACATCGGCCGCTGCATTCTTATTGAACCTTGAGGCGGGGGACACCTTGTAAAACCCAGTGCACGTGTCTGAGCACACGCAGAGGCCTTTGGTCAACACCTACTAAAACACACAAATACTAAACACACACGCACACAATAGAGGGAATGAAATCCATCAACTGGATTCCATTCTCTCTCTCTTTCTCTCTCTCTCTTGTGCGGCATTGGAGGGGCCGGCCGACTACAGCCGGGGGGGGGGGGGGGGGGGGATGGGGGTCTGTGGAGGGACCCCGCGGGGGCCTGGGGTCGGGCTCACACGGAGCCGGGGGTGTGTTGGAGGTGGTGGTTGTAATGGTTGTTGCTCTCGCCGTCCACCAGCTGCAGGCTGGGCTTCCTCTCGGGCTCCTCGCTCTCCACGGCGTCGGGGTCGGCCGGGCCGCGCGGGGGACGCTGCTTGAAGAAGTCCGACACGAAGCGCACCTGTAAAGAGGAAGAAGAAGAAGAAGAAGAGAGGGAGAGGGAGGAGAAGAGAGAGAGAGAGAGAGAGAGAGGGAGAAGGAGGAGAAGAAGAGGAAGGAGAGGAAGAGGGGAAGCCGAAGGAGAAGACGAAGGAGAGGGAGGAGAAGAGAGAGAGAGAGGGAGAAGGAGGAGAAGAAGAGGAAGGAGAGGAAGAGGGGAAGCCGAAGGAGAAGACGAAGGAGAGGGAGGAGAAGAGAGAGAGAGAGGGAGAAGGAGGAGAAGAAGAGGAAGAGGGAGAAGAAGGAGAGGCAGAGGGGAAGCCGAAAGGAGAAGACGAAGGAGAGGGAGGAGAAGAAGAAAGAGAAGAAGGAGACGCAGAAGCAGAAGGAGAATAATAAAGGAGAGGGAGGAGAAGGAGGAGAAGGAGGAGGAGGAGGGAGGAGGAGGAGCAGAGAGGAGAGCGGTCAGTCAGGTTCTGGGATGTCTTTTCTACCCCGAGCGATGGAAGCGTGATGGATGAAAAAAAAAAAATCAGAGAAGAGGTGGGGTCGGAAAATGTGATTGCACACTTCTATGGTGCTGTGGCCCACAGCTGTTATAAGACATGTGGAGTATGTGGACCAGACACGCACACACACACACACACACACCTTGAGGAACACACAGAGAGCAGCAGACCACCCCCAGCCCCACGAGGCATTAAAACACCAGAGCTTTAATTGCGCACACGCACACACACACACACACACAGGTGTCAGCAGAATGGCCCATCGCCCGGAGAACCTTTTCCATGCAAGTGCGTGGTTCCACATCAGCTCGTCAAACCTCTCAGCCCCAGCCTACATAGTTTTCCCTCTGCATGGAGATCTCTAACTCTGGTCTGCCCTGAATCATGTCACAGGCCTCACACGCTGACGTTCCCATAGGCTGTTGTTGCACAAGGTCTGTCGGAGAGGGGTGAAGAAGCCCCACAGAAGGCAATGAGCGATGGAAACATTCATTGGCGGAGACGAGCTCTGGAGGGAAAACGTCTCCTTTGGTTAAGGACTAAACATAATAGAGGCCGGTAACAGAAGCTCGTCTGGGTGAAAAAAACCCAAACATTCTGCGGTTCCACACGGTTTGTTGCACTTTCAAAATGAAGAGGCTTTGGACCTCAAATACCGATTGCCTTTGCGATTCTCACAAAGCTAATTTTCTTCCGCGCAACGGGGAAACAAACACAGCTCTTCCATGTTCACATTTCCCCGGGCCAATCCAATAAAACAGAACTCATTCTATAAAACCATAAAACATGTTTTCAAGCGTTTCACCCGGAGAGATGAGATCAGTGTTGAAAATGGAGAATTATGAGGAAAAAAAGTCATAAACATGTAGTTCCCCTCATGCGAAACACTTTCTTAAGGCTCTTTTGAAACGATTATCCCTCTTAAGGGTCATTAAAGCTGCACCTGTTGTGCCCCCCCCCCTCCCTCCCTCCATCCCTCCCCCCCCTCCTTAACACTGGTCTGCTCTGCTGTGATTGGTTGGTGTGCGACTCACATTCAGCACGGCGACCAGAGCGCCCTGCAGCAGGCCCACCAGCACGTCGCTCCAGTGGTGCTTGTAGTCGGAGACGCGCGTGTAGCCCACGTAGACGGCGAACGCCACCAGGAAGAACTGGATGGTGGGCCGCAGGAGCCGCGCCCACTTCACCATCAGACGGGCCTGCACGTACAACTGGGGGGGGGGGGGGGAGACGGGAGGTCAGGAGAGGGTGGAGGGGTGTGTGTGTGTGTGTGTGTGTGTGTGTGTGTGTGTGTGTGTGTGTGTTGAGGGGTGTGTGTGTGTTGAGGTGTGTGTGTGTGTGTGTGTTGAGGTGTGTGTGTGTGTTGAGGGGTGTGTGTGTGTGTTACTTATGTGCCGGCTTTAATCACTTATGCCCATGGTTTCCTTGGTATTGTTAGTACACTATAACAGTGGTGAGCGTTGAGTTAATGCAATAATCAGGTCTTAAGCTACGGCAACATACAGTCAAAGAATTTCATAAGCAGATCGCATAGTATAAAACAAACTGTTAAATGGATGATTTTTTAAATGATATCATAAATCATACATTAAACCACCATGAGAAATGTTAAAACCAAAGAGGACTACCACATATACAGTAGGTCTTATGGAACAATGAAGACCTGTATGCTTCACAAGACTGTTAAACTGTACACCACTGTTGAGGTGCTGAGAGGCAAACCGCTGTATTTCTTCTATTGATTTTTTTCACGAGAGGTAAGTGACCAGAAAATGGAGAAACTGGCAGACATTCAGCCTTCACTCGCCGCCGTCTTGGCTACAGAAGAAGCTGTGGAAGCTGGCACGATGACAGAAGTATCCCAGCACACACACACACACACACACACACACACGCGCTAACACACATACACAGACAGACACACGCGTACACAGTCAGACACATACAAACACTAACGCACGTACATACATAGACAGACACATGCAAACACACACACATACATAGTCAGACACACACACACACACACACGAAAAAGACATTACACACGCAAACGCTAACAGACACTTACACACACACACACACACACACACACACACAGGACACACACACACACACACACACACACACACACACACACACACCAGAGCGAAAGGGCAGGTCGTTACAACTTAGTCCAACATAAAATGGCGTCCTTCGGTGCCAACTTTCGGGGAAATGGGCTTCTGGAGTCAAGAGGCATTTCTGTCCCTTTCCTTCCTTCAGTGTGCGACCGAGAAATAAAGTTTGGAAGAATGACTAATTGCTTTCCTTGGCCTCAGGGGGCAAGGCTGTCCTACGACGGCGCCCCACCCTTGGCAGAGAGAGTGGAGAGGCCAGTGGGCAGTGATCTGGACCGGCCCTGGACATAGAAACACAGTATCCCAAGGACAGAGGCCCACTCTATCACTGTGTCTCCCTCCAAACCTCATTTCAGCAGAGCGGCCTTGTTCTTTTATGCCTTTCATGTGCCACAGCTTTACCCCCCCCCCCCCCCCCCCCCCGCCCCCGCCGCATATGAAACACACTCCTTTATTGCACATGGGACCCCTGCATTCGATTGCACATGCTTGCTACTCGTTGCTAGAGGAGGAGCAGCAGGCCTGCGTTCTTATACACTTACCGCTAGGAAAAGCATGCAGTACATCCCAAAGGAGGAGTGGCCAGAATAGAAAGACAATCTGGGGAACGAGAAAACAACAATGAGGACCACACACCAACAGAAAAACTATTTATTTGGAGGAAACAACCCATTGCCAACCACACAATTGCCAACACATTATCCCGAGGATTTTACAGTCTTTCCTCTGTTTGTGTAATGCTTCCTTTCGAAACAATCTTGCTTCAGTCTGGTGTGAAAATCATTTCATTCATTACAAAACTGATTTTGTATGAGTGAAATTATCAATCCTTCAAAGTCTCAGCCCTCGCTCCTGTCCCTCCTACCTGGACTCGGTGACGTCTTGCGGTGCCCCAGTACAGTTGATGTTCCTTGTGTACCCTACGCACTGCTTTGGGGCGCAGACGGACAGGAAGTTGGGCCTGGGCCGTCCGATGGTGAACTTGGCCAGGTCAGTCAGTGATTGGCTGACGGCCGCTCCAAACAGGAAGGTGCCCAGTACTTTGTAGAGGGCGACGACGTACTGGTTGAAGTTAGAGTTGGAGTAGATTCGCTTGCTGTAGACGAGGTACGCCTCTCCCGACGACACCTGGGTCAAGGTCCAGATGGAGAGGGAGAGGGAGAGAGAGGGGGAGAGGGGGAGAGGGAGAGTCAGATAAAGAGAGACAGAGACAGAGAGAAGGACAGATAGAAATAAAGTCAGAGCTAAACATTAGGTTTTTTTTTCAATGCTCTATTTACGATGATCGTCTTTGGGTTGTATTAGAATTTCTAAACATCATTCATAATTGATATCTCATTCTGTCAGACACACACACACACACACACACACACACACATACACTATGTGCGCGCACAAACTTGCATGCACGTCACTGCCAACCTTTTGAAAGAACTTTCATTTGTTTACAGGAACTTACAATGATAACCGTGCAGGAAATGGTGACGGCCGCCAGCAGGCCATGGGTGATGGTGTCCGGCTTTATGGGATACATGATGCTCTCATCGTCACAATAAACCCCCCGGTGATACGGCTGGAACCGGATCGTCATGACGATGAATGGCAAGGCCGCTGGAAAATAGAGAATGGTGAGAATCAAACTAATCTACAGGGAAAGGCAATCATCTTAAAGCCACAGGAACACAACCTTAGGAAAAAGGGAAGATAAGGAACCGAAGAAATAATCGCTGGGTATAATTTTGTAAGTCACGTTTACAATTTGTGCTAAAAAAGGTTTTGTACATTTATCATTCGGGGGCCTGCAGACATTACAGCATGCTCTAATCTGAGAGGAGGAAATGTTTTTCTAAGCTTTGCTAAATAGTTTTTCCATTTCCCGTCAAAACCCCCTTAGTCTGTACAACACAATGATGAAACCTTTGCATATGTGCACGACACACATATGCTAGTTCAAATCCCAGGGCAGAAGAAGAAAAACCAAACCATGGATTCATTTCTGTCCACATGCAGACATGCCCTTTTCATGTGCTCCGTCACATACATGCCACGTGGTGCCAAACACACACACACACACACACACACACACACACACACACACACACACACACACACACACACACACACACACACACACACACACACACACACACACACACACACACACACACGAGGGTTCAATCTCGTGGTTGTTTGCACACAAACAACGTATGCCTAAATATAACCCCTCATGGCTCCTTGGACGCATGTGGATGAAAAACGTCATTGAGATGCTCTGAGATGCAGGCACCCACAAACACACACTCTCAAACTCCCACGTCCGAGTCGCTCTATTTCAATCGCCTGTCCCTGTCCCATTCTCGGTCCCTCCCTCTCTCCCTCTCTCTCGCAGACACGAAAACAAACACGTAGGGGCCCATTCCACGCGGGGCCTCTGATGAAGCGTGCGTCAGATGTGGCCCCACAGTCGCGCTTGGGTTACGAGAGGCTAAAGAACCACATCTGTGCATTCGTCCACGGCTTCTGCCCGGCCCACAAAACGTCAAACCGCCTTGTGCGCTTTTAGTTTGAAACGCAGAAGGAGCGGATCGGGAGGAACTCGGCCGTGAGAGATCGGTTCTAAAAGAACTGGAAAGTCACCGCGCCACCCAGACAGTGGCAGACGGAGAGACAGCCTTGGGGCCCTCGGCATGGAAATGCCTCGCAGGCCACATACTAACTGCTAGGAAAACAAGTCGTGAAAAAAAAGTGACCGCACACACACATGAGAAGTGCGGTCGGCGCGGTGTTACGTTCTTGCTGCTGCTGTATGTGAATGGTCTTTTACCCCACCCATTCTCTTCAGAAAGAAAGAATGTCTGGGAGAGCGAGAGCGAGAGCGAGAGAGAGAGAGATCAGCGTGCCATCGACAGAGACTGAAAGGAAAATACACATCCTAGTGCTGGATCAGAACATAGCCAAGTTCCGTCCACCTGAATTTCTGATGATCTAGTCAAGTCCAGTAGAAAAGGGCCAACTTAACAGAGCCAATCAAGATCAGCGTATATATTGTATAATTGACACAGTGTAGATATCACAATGCCAGTGTTTAGAATAACATTTAGTATAATTGATGATATATTCAGAGTGAAGGAAAAAGGTTTTCCTTAAAAGGTAGGGGAAACCGGCCAGTACGCTCGATTTTGAGGGTATCCAACCGAAAAAAACATCCCACCCCTCCCTTCAGCGCCCCCCCCCCCCAAAAAAAACATGCGACTAGCTCACTAGCTATAGAAACAGGTCTGCCTAGCCTGCTGGGAGACTCCAGTCAGTACAGGTAGGTAGCAGGTAGGTAGGCCATCCAATAATTAAATCTGGCTGAATTAATTGGTTGGATGGGATTGGCCTATTACAGGACTGCGACAGTCAGAGATACCCAGTTATCATCTCTTTTTGGTCAGCGTTTGATTTATCGATTGCTGTCAAGATGTAAAGATAATTTAACAATTTGAAACAGAAAAAGCTTTTAAAGAATCTCCCTACCACTAAGTCTTAAAAATGTATTCAGCCCCATGATATAGCCAAACCTTCATACCAAATACTTAATAATAATACAAAAATGATTCTGATTATTCAAATTTTGCATTTCCCCAACCCTTAAAGCAAATTCCCGATAATAACATATCCAGACAACACAATAAAATTCCCTCTAACAGTACATATCTTATGCGTGTTGAACTGAACTGGGAGTAAGTGTTGTGTGGTTGTCCTACTTAGCATGTTACCATGGAGACATGGCCATTCACTCCTGACAAGGTGATACTCATGTCTCTTTGCAACCAAAAGAACCCCATTCAGACAAAGGCTTTTTATTGGCCGGGTAAGCTGCAGAAAATGAAGGCTGTGTGTCTAGAAGAGAGTAAACAATAGCGTTCTATAACCTAAACACATAACTGCTAACTGACTCCTAGTAACCTTGCCTTGGAGGAGCAGTGAGACAGAACGAGGCATTGAGGAAAAAGCCACAACTAGACATGGTGCATAACTTTAAACAGTGTGTTGTTGCCTGTCGAGAAATGCCACAATCCTCGTGATGGGGGTTGGGGGGGGGGGGTGGGTGTATCAAATTCAACTCGATTTGAGTCTGTGTTATAAGCAATGCGATACGATAATTGAGCTCATGTGACAATCATTGGTTTGTCACATGCCCTGCTTCCGTCCCTTAAAGGTCCCATGACATGCCACCAGGTGCGAGTGTGAGGGCGTGTCCACCTAGATGTGTGACGGATAGATGAGCAACGCTTGCCACAGTCCACTGTAGCCCACTTGTGATGTGTCAGAAGAGACCGATTTTCAAATCGGCTTATAAGGGCTAATCACACTCACACCTGGTGGCATGTCATGGGACCTTTAAACAAGAACACAGAGGAGTGCACTTCAACGGCCAATCGGATGACATTTGTCCCTCTCCCCTTTTCCCCTCCCTCCCTGACGACGCTGCCTTGTGAACGTCAACAGCTGGACAACACCTGTCCTCTCAAAACAGTCTCTCACCACTAACCGACTGGCATTCTGCATGCAGCCTGGCTACAGGTGCAGCAGCCTTCTCACTGCATAGACATCAACAGTAAGAGCCTAGTTCTTTCCATTACCCCCTCCATTCCTCACACACACACACACACACACACACAAACAAACAAATTACAAATCCTGTGGCAGGATATGGAGACTCAGACGACCACCGACATCCTGTCTGAGAGGACCTCAGGGAGAGCACTCGTGTGGCGTTTGGACAGCAGCAGTCAGATGTAGCCGTCTCTATGTGAGGAGATGTATCTAATGCCTTTGTTATGTTTATACTCTCCTGGTTAATAGTTCCATTGTTTCTATTTTTTTTTAAATCACTGATATTCTATATTTATAATAATAATAATAAATAGAATATCAGTCCCTACTGCTCCTCCACAACATCACCATGCAGTAAGATCATCACAATAAGTAGACAACAGTTTTCCTTGGGGATAAAAACCCATTTGGGTAATGTGTGGTTCAGAAGTGACGGCTCAGTGCACAAGTGCAGTCGAAACATGGAAGGGCTATTCAACCAATCAGAATGCAGCACTGCAAAGACGTACTCTCACGCGTTAACGTGAACACGGCCAGTAATCTGTCCATTTCAAACATTCCAATTTGTATCCGCCGCTGCCTCAAGGCTGAATGTTTGACACACTCTATTTGATATTTCAAACTTGATTTGCATGTACGCATTTCGAAACACTAACGTTATTTGAAAGCTGAATATAATCATCAGGTAGCTTGCATGTTGAAGGGGGGAGGAGGGGAGAGTGGGCTTGGGAGCTACATGGATCGCTGTCAATACAGCTGTGAGAGAGGGACACACACACACACACACACACACACACACACACACACACACACACACACACACACACACACACAGTTTCCATGTGACGTCACTAAATACAAACTCTTCATAGAATGAGATGTTGACTTTTTGCATGCAAAAAAAAAGTGTGGAAATGCAAACAACATTTATTTTATTTGAGCCTCTATTCAAAATGAGTTCCCTTCGGGGTGGGTGTGGCACGGTTGACTCAACATGGTAACCCTACCAGCTTGTATTGTGATTTTAAGCCCTGGTCTGGACAAAATCAGGGTACTAATCACTTTTAAAACTCAAAAACTGCCATATAAACTTCTTTCCAAAAAAAATGAAACAATTAATTTTAGCTTTGCACCCAAGAGGTGACTGACCTCAGCTCTTATGAAGCTTTTAACACTTTCCACAAGGACCATTAATCACAGTGGGGGTAAGGGAGGGAAGGGAAGACAGAAGAGTGCCAACAGCTAATGAAGAAATGTGCTTCTTTCTTCAATCAATCATCGCTTCCAAGAGAGTTCATGGGGAAAAAAAGTGTTTAAATAGAAAATGTAAAGGGAGCGATGCTGTGTATTTATCGGTTATGTGAAACGGGCTACAGACAGACTTTCTTTTTAACCCCTTCTCTAACAAACTCAAAAGTACTCCGGTCTGCGGAGTGTCGCTGGATCTCCGCGAGAGACTGATCCGTCGGGGCGGGCGTACCGCAAGGCCCCGACCCGGCCTCAACAAGCCGGGCCAGGTTCACCTCCGGGTTCACCTACGACCATTGATTGTGCTGCGCGTTGGACTTGGAGCGCGTTGGAACGGTTCTTCTTTGTTTGTGTGAAAACAAGGAACACAAACGCTGGCAGCCGGGGAAAGTCCCTACGAGACGCAGACACCTGGGTCTGTGCATGTCTTTACCATAAGCTAGAACACTTCCAACGAGACAAGCCACACAGATGCAAACATACACACACACACACACACACCCACAGTCCAAAAGAGGGCGAAAATAGACCTAAAGCCAGACAGTGCTGGGCCTTGGGGATGCCACCAGACCAACCCAAAGGCCTGCTCCCGTCCTCCAAAGCCTCCTCCCCAGAGACAGACCGGTGTTTTTCCCCTTCAGCTGAACCCCAGAGAAACCCGAGCCACGGCGGCCGCCGGGCCCAGGCCTTTTCTCTCCTTCCACCCCTCGTCTGTCTCTCTGGAGAAAGAGAAGGAAGCAGGGAGGGCAGGAGGGGGCGGCTGCAGGAAGTGCCGGGGCTACGGGAACACCTGCCATCGCAGTCGAAGGAAACGCCACCCGCCAGAGGAATGCGAGGTAATCTCCCCCTGCCAGTCCCACAGCTCTCCCCCCTGAAAGCCCCCCCCCCCCCCCCCCCCGTTTGAAGTTCCTGGATGCGGACCATCGGCTTTCCTTCTCAGATTAACAACCGCCCCGAAACCCCCCAACCCCGCCCTGCATGCGCTCCATGATGCTTTTCACCTCACTCCAATGAGTTGAAACGCTTCTAATAATCAGACCTGTGGCGTGTCTGGCAGGCACACACGCGCACACGCACACGCACACACACACACACACACACACACACACACACACACACACACACACACACACGTCGAGGAAGGGCTCCGTAAATGACAACAACGTAAATGATAATTAACAATTATTCGGCAAAGTGAATAGTGAGGAATCCCCACTATTCACGGAGCCTGAGGTGAGTAATTGTTTTAGTATACTACACGTGAACACTCCAAAAATAAACAAGATAACACTTTTTGCCAGGGTTTTTATTAGTGTGACGAGACCACGCGTAAAAACAATAACCCCGAGTTTGAGACCTCCATCATGGGATATAGCCCAATCTCCCGAGGTAGCGAACCAATCAAATTGCGCCATCTTAGGAGGTTCACGTGTAGCATATACTAATTGTAATTGTTTACAAGTACGAGTGCCAAATAAAGCACGTCCAATGGCGATGGGGCTGTATTCACTACAGGGAGAGAGATGCCGTGATCAGTGAAAATGACAGAGTCACCTTGATGCAAGCCAAGTCTACATCCCTCTCTCTCCTTGACAGAGGAGTTATTGGCTTTGTCCTTCCCCTCCCCACCCCCCCGTTTATCTTATGCCACAGCTAATCTGTGTCTTCCATTGTGTACTTATCGGTACACAGCCCCCCTGCGCCTTTCCCCGGCCCCTCCTACTTTCAATCTGTCATTTTCAGTGATCACGGCGTCCCTCTCACTGTGGTGAATACAGAGCCATTGTTCGGGATGCAGCTTTATTTAGCTTGTCTTGTGAATAATTACACAAGACCCTCTGAAACCACATACACACCAGTTTCAGGCTTTTCACATCCGCCTTCTCTCCCTCTCTGTATTTATCTCTCCTTTTTTTCCCCTCATAAAATCACAGATGGATTGTCCTTCTTTCAGGTGACCTTTTCACCAGTGTCAAGGTCAGTGCCCGGACCAATCAGGGAGACATTACGGAGCACAGCGCCGCCGTTAACTGGCCATTCGTGCGTTTCACTAATCACCATCACACCTACTTAAAGGGGTTCCACCGCTTGGACCTGGAGCTCTGGCCATGTGGAGGCCTGACTACGGAGCCGGATAGATTGCAAAAACAGCCACAGGGTTTTCAATAAGTCGTATAAGTCGCAGGTCTGGTCCGTGTTTGCATGCGTGAGACTTGCGGGCCATTTATTTTGTCCATTTCTTTTGCATTTGAGACCATGATCTTTCATAGGAATTAACCATGCATTTACATTCCAAGTGGGTTTGTTGCCGAAGGGGGATTGTATTCCATTTCTTTGTGCGTCTGCACCTCTCTTTGACTTCCTGAAAGTGCTCCGTCAGTGCTAGCCGTCTAACGTTTCCTTAATCTCTCCCTGGTTACGGCTTAGCTCTCTATATTTTCCTTTCAATCCAATTGAGAAAAGTATCTCTCTTTATAAAGTGCATCTCTCGCCCATTACACACGCACACAAATGAGAAGGGATACGAATTGACCGTTCGGTCACCACACAACATTGAATTGATCTCATTAAAAACAAAAAGGTCAACCGGTCGTTCTACCTCTCTCTCTCTCTCTCTATCCCTCTCTCTCCCTCCGTGTTTGTCTCTCTCTCCTGGACTGACTAATGTGGAAGGTATGTGCTGATCCTACAACCTCCGCTGGCAGCGGCCTCTGGAATTCTAATTCAGACGAGAAAACGCCCACCCCCGTCCAGTCACACCAAATCCCACCAGCACCAGCACTGCCGCCACCACCGCTGCTGCAGCTCATTCTCTGGGTTTAATCCCCACTGTTTGGCTCCCTCCATCATTCACGCATGCTGGGCACCTAACAGGGACGAAAGGGAAGGCAAAGAGGCGGAGAGGGAGGCAAATTGGTCGGATCAAAAGCAGCTAAACCTGGTTCAGCAATCAAAGCCGGTTCTTTTTTTTTTTTGCTCTTTAGAAAGGGAGGCTAGGAGAGGATCAAAGGGAACGGACCACACAGGTTTCGGTCTAGACGGCGATACGCATTTAGAACGGGGAGATCCAAATAGCACTGCTCATAGGCCACAAGTCATAAAAGGACGTCCGCGCTCCCCTCACAACATGGTGTTGACTATAGATTGTGCGAGGGAACGGTTTCAGAAAAATGTGCCGATATAATCAAAAGGCCAGCAAACAAACAAAAGATACACCCCCCCCCCCCAATAAAATGTTATTCTTGAGAAATATGTTAGGGGGATATGTGTATGTTTGCTCAAAGCCTTTGGGTTTCCATGACGGAGCTCTGCTGGGACCCAGTGTTCCCGTCTGTGTGCATGGGGCCCTTTCTCTGAGAACTCATGACAAACGGCCCTCTCAGCACAAAAAGTCTCCCAGGAGACCCCCTGACACACACAACACCAAACAAACGCTGCCGCCGACTGAGTCAGAGGATTCCAAAGTCAAGGGAGCGATGACTTCATGTGACATTTGGCAGGGGGGGAATGAGAAGGAGAATAACAAGAGCAAGAATAAAAAAAAAAGCGGGGGCAAAAAAAAGTCCCTTAGGGATGTTTTGGGAACCGGCTACATTGTCCAAACAGTTTTGGTGAGAAACAGGATGTTTAAATGAGGGAAATGTTGATCAATTGAGTACCGATAAGACAGGAGCCCAAGTAAGTTTCAGGGCCAAATCTATGCTCCCTCGCTTTTATCACGAGTTAACAGAGTGAGTGAAGATACAGCAAGTGAACTCGAAGAAACACATTTTAAAATGCGCTTGCGACTGTGACAAACCTCACGGCGGCCATCTCTATTTCGTGAACGAACATGAGTGGTCTATTTTTAAAAGATTGTCAGATGATGATGACGCTCATGATTTATCTTTAGTGTGGCTGTGGAACCTCAACATCTTGAGTCGGACTCACCGGTTACTCACGGTAACACTCTGGTAATCATCCCCTCACCATTCAACCTCATCCACAGACTGCAGGCTCACTCATGAGTGAATGTGTTAAAAAACCAGATAGATAAAGAGACTTGACAAAAACAGGTTTCTCTTAAAAAGTGTGTGTACAGCAGTAGGTTGCGTGTTAGGTGGAGCATATATTAAAAAGGGGGTATGTACGTACGTGTGTGTGTTCATAAGTATACATGTGTGTGTTTGTGTATGTGTGCGTATGAGTCATGTACCCATGCCTTGCCTTGAGGCCCTTCACACACACACACACACACACACACACACACACACACACACACACACACACACACACACACACACACACACACACACACACACACACACACACACACACACACACACACACACACACACACACACTAGATGGCCTTTAGCATCACACAATGCTTCTGCCAACAAGTGCTCAGGTTGCTGCAAGCTCTGAGAACTATTTGCCTACCATCTAGGCAGCAGTCATGCACCTATGCGGTAGGGAGATTGTTAGCCAGATCTGTCCCTCTGTGTGCACACACACACATAGATACTAGCAAACACCCTCTCTGTCTGTTTTTGTAGCTTACATAGCACATAGGCGGAGGAGGAGTAGGGGTTGGGGCAGACAGAAGACAGAATGTTGGAAGGAGAGCTGAATGTATGGAGGTAGAACAACAAAACATCATTCAAGAAGGAAACACTGGAGAAGAGAGGTTCAAGGCGTATCGCATATCTGGCTTGATGGATCCCACAGATGTCTAAACTATAAATAAGAACGCTTATTTAGAAAGCTCAACCTTATGTGGAAGAGATCAGTGAAATATTAAATTGAATCAGGTCCAACACTGTTAAATATTGCCTTTAACCTATTTTAACATGACTTAAAAATGACCAAAAGTGCCAAACCAAGAAAGGGGTTTTGTTAGATTCTCCATTGTTCTTTTAAAGAATGTCAACAAATTCACCTCCTACTTTATAAATGTGTCTAACCCAATCGCTGGTAGACAAGGTAGAATGAGGGAGAGTGACAGCTCGGTTGCCATGGGAGACTTGGGCGGGTTTTAAGGTATTAGTCGAAGGAACGTGTATACTAATTCTAAGTCAACATCTTTTAGAGCCGGAATTTTGCACAACAAGCCTTTAATTGTTTGCTCGTGTGGGAGTGTTCTCATTGTGGTGCTGAAGACTCGCCTCCACAGGGTTTTCCCACTGATCGGCCCACCTGCCTATGGCTCATTAAGAAGAGCCTGGCAGCTGGACTTTGGTTCAGGACCGGACTGGTGTGTGACTAAGACAGAACAGGTTTTCATCCACATAGATTATAATTTAATGGCCTTAATGTGGCTGAACAAATCATGATTGAGCGAGGAGCGGTGAAAGAGAGGGAAACATAAAGAGCAGCATGGAGTGAAGTGTAATGAATGTCAGGCATAGTAAAAAGGTCTTCATGGAGGCATTAGGCAGGTCATTTAAGTTGCTGAGCAAATCATCTCAAAAAGGTTAACCCGCTTCTTAACCGTTCACATATTGTACTAAATAAAAGTTTTCAAAGGCGACCTCATGCAAAGCCATGTTGAGCGATTGAAAAGCCAGGTGCTGAATAAAAAAAAATGAAATTTCCTTTTAAATACAAATTTCCTAGCCAAGTGGTGAGGGTAATTACAGGACACGCCAATTGCAAGACAACTTCACACAACCAACCGGGCTGACTCAACACAGACACAATTGTCTGTGTAGAGCGAGATCACGGGTGGGATCGGGTCATCAAATCTAACCAACCAATCAAACGATTAGACCACACCGGCAGTTAAAGTCATGGCTTGGGGAAACTGTCATGCTAGCTCATGCATACAGGAGCAACCATAAGCAGTTCAGTTCAGATTCAGCTCACTAAAATCCAGGGGAGAGAGATTGCTGGTTAAGATGCATGAAGTAAATTTGCGCACACACACACACACACACACACACACACACACACACACACACACACACACACACACACACACACACACACACACACACACACACACACACACACACACACACACACACAGCAGGACCGAAACCACCCACCACCGGAGGATATTCAACACCACCACATTATTGGCAGCGTGTGTGTACGTCCTAAAAGAGTTCTAAACAGTCCCCCCTCCTTTCCCGAGCAAACATTTGACTGCTGTGTCTATAATAGGCAAGTAGCACTAGCTTTGGAAAATATTGGTCATTTTAGAAACATTTCTTGCACATTTCTCAGGTAGGCCACACACACACACACACACACACACACACACACACACACACACACACACACACACACACACACACACACACACACACACACAGTTTATGACAAAATACTGACGTAAGTATAGGAGAAGCATATCAATTTCTAAACAAACATTCAGCTTCCTTGAGTCATGGAAAAAAATATTATTCTGCAGTGTTTGCAGAACAATAGGGGAGCCAGGTCACATGAAATGAGAACGAAAGGCTTCACTGGCTTTTCTATAGTCCAAAACTCTCAGTGGCATTATTTGGGTGTGCATTTGTGGCATGCATGATGACAAATGTCGTGCACTGACTCATGCTGGTGTTAAAAATAGGCTATACATTTAACATTTGCAATGTTCTCTTTTTAATCAAACTATGATATTACTATTAGATCAGGAAAGGTGTGATTTCATGATATCTGAATACAAGGGTCAATATGTGTGTCATGCATTTTAATTAGCCGCAGATATTATTATATGTGGCATACAACTTTGAGCCATATCAACCAGTCATGTGTGCATGTGATACAGATGGTGGCAAATCTCATGCAATAAGGTCTATGAAATGCAACAATTAGGATACTTTAAAGAAAACAGTACTACTAGACAGCAGACAGCATTTTGTTCTGCTGATGTATACAGTTGACGTGTAGGCCTATATCTTTATACAGTGAGCACTGAGCAGACAACTTACCTACAACCACGCAGAGCACGTCTATCACAACGTACACTTTCTTTTTCCGTAAGTCCTTCATTTTCTTTCCGTTTAATAATTCAGGATTTAGGGGGGGAATACTAAAAAACCAGGCTACTAATTCAAAAAAACTTCCGATGACATGAATTTGCGTTAGGTGGATTCGTTCGCCCTATAGTAAAATGCCAGCAGCAGCCTTTGAAAACAAACTGGCAACCTGTAGTACGAGTTCTTCCGGGATCGTCTTCCCAACTACCTGTAGTGACACTGACAACATAGGTAGAACCTAAAAGTCAAGCTTAGTTCAATAAAAGCATGTTCAAACAAAAGCCGGCGGAATGCTTTTCGAGGATATATGAACCGTCTACACGCAAACTGGAAGTTGACGGCTGGAAGTCCTGCACAGAGATCCTTCGTTTTCACAGCATTCCTGGCGTCCAAGAATCCAATATAACCCTCTCTCTCCCTCTCTCCACACACAACACACCCCGCTGCAATGATCCCTCCTCCTCCTCTATCCCGACTTCCTCGTCTGGCTCCTCTGTGTCTATCTGCACATGATGCCCACTTCCATGACTGTGTAGAAGAAAATATGACTGTACAACACTGCTTCAAATATATGTAGCCTATCTGTTGCACAAATTCCCCAAGCCTGGAGTAGACAGTAGACTAACTAAGGGCAGCGTCCAATCACTCAATGGAAGATAAATATGGGAAATAAGAAAATATAATAATAATTATGTAATAATTATAATAATACGAATGATAAATCACTATATTGAATCTATGTGTACTCATCTATGTATCTTTCAATCCATCGATCTATCATTAAGTTATATAATGACTGAAGACCTATATAGTGATATATGAAACAATACTATTTTTCATGCAAATGATCTATCCTATCTATCCTTTCTCTGATCCTTTTTATCAGACAAACTCATAACATAACGTTTTAAAGGAAGATTAAGTTTATCACTGTTGTGTACAGATGAAGAGCTCATGTTATGCCCTCTTCTGGGCGAAGCAAGAATTGCTTCAATACGGCGTATTGAAATCAATATCGTATCGTGTGTGAAATCACCCTCTCTCTAGAATGAAAACGTAACACACTCATTTCCATCTCCCTTGAGGGCTTATCATTTCCATGAATGTGCATCAATGTTATGAAAATAATTTGTTGATATGCTTATCGGTGTCAATACAAAATAGCCTGATAGGCCTACTATAAAAAAAAAATACAAACATCTACTCTATAAATGAAAAATAACCAACAGGGAGGTTTCAGGCTTTATCTGAACAAAATTATTTTGTACTCATTGCTATTGTAATGTGAGGCTGAGATGTATGAAGACCTACATCAGACGGCCAGAGGCTTTGACAGCAGCGAGGCACTTCTGGCCCCTCCACATGTTTCCTCCTCACGCAGAGCGTTGAAGAGTCGACCCATGGATGTTGGTTCAAGCCCTCAGGGGCTTGAACCAACGTTTCCACGCTTTTCCTGCCAGTTTCTAGAGGTGTGAAGATTCAGGAGGTCACACTGCTTTGGGAAGGGTCCGGTATCTGGGCCCATTCGGCCACACACTCTCACTCTCTCTCACACACACACACACACACACACACACACACACACACACACACACACACACACACGCACACGCACACGCACACGCACACAGTGGCGGATCTAGACATTTTCAATATTAACACACAGGCTCTGGATGTTAATTGCTTAAAGTGTTCGATTGTTAAAAAAAAGAAAAGAAAAGAAATAGGCTAAAATCCTGTTTCATAGCAACGTGGCGTCACATGTTGACGATTTGACATTACAAGCTCTGCCGTCCAAATTAACATTAAAAAAAACAATAACAATGTGTAGGCCTACTCACTCCTTAACAGTTAACACTATTCCCAAAGAACAGTTTTCCCAGGTGCCCCAGTTTCCTTGCTGTTGATGCGTCTCTGCATCAAAATCCACACAAACTTCGAAGTTTGGAAGAAGAAGCAGATAAACTCTTTACCACCTGGAACCAGGGTATCTGCAGGTTTCAGCAAGTCAAATTTAAGACTTTTTAAGGCCTTTTTTAATACCACCTTGAATGAAATGTGACATATTTTAGTTGTAATATTCCCTTGTGATAAGGGAATATTACAATATATTACAACTAAAATATGTCACATTTCATTCAAGGTGGTATTAAAAAAGGCCTTAAAAAGTCTTAAATTTGACTTGCTGAAACCTGCAGATACCCTGTTAGTGCCAGTGAAATAAGAAATAGCACCAGTGTTACATTGTGTACAGTATTAGCTGTAATACTCTCACATAGCCACATAAAGCAGCACCGAGCATAGTTTAGAGGTAATTTCCCCTCACAATCGCCAGAGGGCAGCACTGAGCACATTTGACAAATTAGGCAGTAATACTCTCACACAACCTCAGAGGGCAGTACTGAGCACATTTAACAAAGTTACAACATTTACACATAGGGGCAGCAACGGGCACACAGAGAAGTGAGCAAGTTTTTAGAGCCGTAGAAGAAGTTTACTTTTACCTGTTTATACAAAGCAACAGCTGAACAGAGGCGGGCAGAATCTCTCGGCGGCGTATCCTAGATATAAAGCTTAGAGACGCTCCGCGCATGTTATATACCATTCCTCTCCTTTTGTTTCATAGACGATAGACAATAGACCAAAACCTTAACCAAATAAAGTGAGTTAAAAGCGATCCTGTCTCGGCGGCCTTTCCTGGACTAAAATATCATAACAGAAATTTAAGACCTAAAGCACGCGATGGTGGGGGGGATCCCGCTGTATTACAACCCAAGCATAGCATGTGTGTCACTCAATGAGACTCATTCAAGTTTACTTTTTGCCTGTTTATTGAACATAAAGTGCAGTTTAACGGCATGTTTCCGACCAAATATCTAGCAAGAAAGAAGCCTCTCTACGTGTCCTTCCCGAAAAGTCCCGCGAGAAAAATAAAAAAATAAATAGTCCTGCCTCGACAAATTTAAGACCTTGAGTTACAGTATTTAAGACCAGCATATGACATTTTTAACGAATTCAAGACATTTTAAGGCCTTAAATTTAGAAACATGAATTTAAGACTTTTTAAGACTTTTTAAGGATGCGCGGACACCCTGACTATCGATTGGAAATATGATTATTAAGCATCGGGCGTTTGTGTGTGGGGATCAGAAACATGTCTTTTACTGTCTGTTCTGTGTTCATCATTACATGGAGGTGAGTTTACACAAGAACGCAATTATTTTTCTAGTGAAACCACCGGAGAAGTGTGTGTGTGTACGCAGACGTCCACGCGTGGATCCTCTCCGGTCGACTCAGTTCCACTGTGGAGGGAAGACTGGAATGAGTCACTTTGTCACGTTTGTCGGACAGGGTTAAATCCTTCATTCATTGAGGAGAGGCAGATGCGTACTTGAAGGCGGCGGATCCATGCTCCACCTCCTCCGCCGTTGTAGGCGCGGTCCAGCGGCCAGCAGGTCCTCCTCCGGGTCCAGCAGGTCCTCCTCCGGGTCCAGCAGGTCCTCCTCTGGGTCCAGTCGCTCCGGGGTCGTGGACTCAGAACCTCTGGTCTCGTGGCGGGAGAGGAGAGCCATTCAGCCGCTGAGGGAAACCTTTCATTAGAGCGATTTGCGTCCGCTGATAATGGTTTAATCATCTCTTCATCATCTCTTCATCATCTCTTCATAATCATCACTTCATAATCACTTCCTACCTCAGAAGTCCTGCGGAGGGCGCTGCTGCATCACAATCACGTTTCATGCACTTTAATACACTTTCATTTAATTTTTATATTTTTCTATATGACTAGTCTAAACATAGTTGACTCTGGTTAGTTAAGGTGCAGAAAAACAGACGTAACCAAAAAGGAACCCAAAGATGGAGGTAAACCATTCCTAAATGATCTTCAGTATGTAGAGTAAGCCAATGGGCGAGAGTAGTGTAAAAGTTGAATACATTTTTCTGTTTGTAAAATGAATGATATAGGGCCTACTCATACTATAGCTAATCCTATCGCTATTGCTGACCTATTTTTATTTTATTTTTAGATTTTTTTTAATGCCCTGAAGCTCCGTTGAACTTCGGGGCATTCAAAAAGTAAAAAAAAACAACACAAAAAAAGTGTCAGATTTGCCACCTTCATGCAAGACCTTGGCTAAGGTTGATTCTGCCAGCTGTGCAAATGTCTTGTCGTTCCCTTTCATTTTTTGCACCAGGCTCATTCCATCGATGATGGTTGTTGATGGTTTGGGGATTACTTCTGCTGGGGCAACACTCTTCTCCAACTCTCTGGCAAGAGCTGCTTTGTTCGTTTTACGAAGAGATCCATCCGCATTAGCTAGGGTCCATGGCACTGGTCCCAGGGGATGTGCTAACACATCTCTCATGTGTAGTTCTCGGCTCTGGGCCACCAAAATCATGTGGCCAAACAGATTCCTATCAGCCTTCAGAACTACATCCTTGGCTTGCCCTTTGTTGCGTGTTTTTTTCCCAATATCTGAGAATGTTTTCAGCTTCTTCTTTGTGATTGTGTCATAAAACCTTTTAATTGGTGGAGTTGTCTCAAGACGTTCATGTTTGAAAGCTTGATAGGCTTTCTCTCCTATCTTATGAGCATCAAGTAGGTCATTGACCACATGTGGTGGGGCAACAGTTGCTGTTGACAAGCTGACAAACTCACATTGGTCTGGACTAAATGGATTCAGCCAGCAGTTGTCCAGGATATCAACAATGGACTGAACACCAGCCTCATCTCTTCTGATCCTGGGCAGCTGTAAGTCTGGGTGATTAAATTGAGAATCTCCTTGACCTACCATCTCCCTCAGCTGCCTCAGGTAGGCACTGCGGTACTCTGAGGTTAAGTAGTACTTGTAGACAGCCGCGGTCTTGAGGCTGAAGCCTTTTGTTCCGCCAGATGTTTGTGTGTCCTTGTTGACAGTCTCCTCAATGGTCTGGTCAACAGGAATTCGTCCAAAAGGATTTCTGCTGCCAAGTTGGACGGAGAAGCCTCCTTGCAGGAAGTGGGCATGCACTTCCGGGTGATTTGCTGGCAGCTGTGTCATTGTGGCATAATAGTATGACAGGTAGCGGGCGTAGTTAAGCTTGTCATACGCAAAACACCAAGGGATCATCTCTCGGATGCATGCAAGGTGCAACATCCAGTTCCCTTCTCTAGAAGCACGAATTAAGCCCAACATGATATCTGTCATATCCAGGTAGGACATCCAGAAAGCTGAAAGACCTTGTTGGTTTCGGAGCGAGTCCAGGTAGACCTGGAATAGCTGTTGGGTGAGGGTGAATGAATCATTTTCAAGAAGCTCTGTGAGTGATGCCTGACAGATATCACCTTGGAAGCTATCAATTCTCCTCAGGGCTTCTTCCATGTGGGACATCTCTGTTGGATGTTTCTCCTTTAGCCACAGAAGGAAGCTTTTCCAGGCGAGCCTCATCAATGCTTCATAGACAAGCTTATGCAACCTGACAGCTCGATTGTATTTTCTGCCTTCCATCACTCCAGCTATTGACCCTTCCGCAATAACACCAGACTCCACACAGAGGTCCCTTAACCCTCCATCTTGGAATCGTTTTCCCAGAATGGAAAGCAGAATACAAATGGTGTGGAAGACCCCCATCCTGATGATAATATTTTTGAACTTCTCATGCTTCCACATGATTTCTGCTGCCTTAGCATACAGTGCTTGGTCAAACACACAGACGATTGTCTTTAACTGCAGGGACTCCATGATGCCTATTGCTTGGTTTAGCATCTCATACACAGTAGACAGTTCTGTAGCAGGAGCATTGATTGTTGGCAGGTAGCCTACCGTGTCCTGGACCACTGTGACATTGTTGCGGACCTGAATGTTGAAGCCAGTCCAGCTGCTCACGGAAAATACTACGGCATCGGCGATGATACTGCACTGGTGGAATTTCTCCCTCACACAAATCTTTGGCTAAGTCCAAAATTGGGAGATGTTGTCTGATTTCTGCTGCCCTCAGCAAGGTTTTCCATGAGTCCAGATGTTGGGGTGACACCAGGTTCGAGTCGGAATCCCCATCAGAGCAGTGGATGATACATGCCTGTTTCCGCAACAGGTTGCTGCTGCCTTCAACTGAAGTTGGATTCATTTTTACGCAATGACGTGAGTCTCTGAAATAGACAAATGAATATTTTATTTTTACATGTAATTAAAAGTGTAAAAATGGTATAGATGTGCTCCCCCCACTTCTAATAGTAGCGCTACACCCCTGCATAATACCTTAAGTCACTGCCTTCATGCAATGAAAAAAATATAGTTGTCTCGAAAGAAGTCACTAAACAATGTAAAATGCTTCTTTAAATACTCATGCACATGCATATATATATTGTATGCATTTTCATAACCCTTAACATGCAATAAAAAGTTAGTTCTTACCAGTCAGCTGTGACAGCTGTGTCCCATTCAGCTTTGATTCCTGAAAGAACTGCTCCATCACCAAGTAATAGGCCACACTCACTTCATCAACAGTGATGATACTGCACTGGTGGAATTTCTCCCTCATACAAGTCTTTGGCTAAGTCTAGATTTGGGAGATGTTGTCTGCTTTCTGCTGCCCTCAGCAAGAACAGTGGATGATACCTGTTTCCGCAACAGGTTGCTGCTGCCTTCAACTTAAGTTGGATTCATTATTACGCAACGACGTAAGTCTCTTAAATAGACGAATGAATATTGTGTTTTTACATGTAATAGTGTAAAAATGAAATGATCAACTCATTTAATTAGACACAATTTTGTTTTATTTATAAAAAAAGGAGCAGTGTGATGTCCAAAAAGAGTGTTATATGACTTTTAATGTGCTATTAGCTGTCTATGTTCTTTTTGGAATTAATGAAAATCCGCCTATAGAGGAAAATGACAAAATGTCAAAAAAATATAAAAAGCTGCTCCTGTGAAAAGTCTATCATATTTTAATTTACTTATATTGACCCTAAAAACAATTTAGTACAGGTAAGGTTTTGCCCACTCAAGTGATACCGATATCTGGACTGGCCCAAGGACTATTATAAATACATTTGAGATAAAATATAGAATAGCTGAGCTGTTCTGATGAAGTTTGAAATGGTTGAATCCAGTCAGTGTCACAGTTAAGTGAGGAAGAAGAAAATGATGATGAAGGACTGTGTGTGTGTGTGTGTGTGTGTGTGTGTGTGTGTGTGTGTGTGTGTGTGTGTGTGTGTGTGTGTGTGTGTGTTTTGTTGTGTGTTGTTGACGTCATTCTTTCACATCTTGTTTATCGAGATAAGGTCCCAGAATGAGAAGGCTCATACCGCTGAATGTGGTATAAAACACACGTTTGGCGAAAAGGCACATTCATTCAGAGCAAGTTTTTAGAGCCGTAGAAGAAGTTTACTTTTACCTGTTTATAAAAATCAACAGCTGAACAGAGGCGGGCAGAATCTCTCGGCGGCGTATCCTAGATGCCAAGCTTAGAGACGCTCCGCGCGTTATATACCATTCCTCTCCTTTTGTTTCATAGACGATAGACAATAGACCAAAACCTTAACCAAATAAAGTGAGTTAAAAGCGATCCTGTCTCGGCGGCCTTTCCTGGACTAAAATATCATAACAGAAATTTAAGACCTAAAGCACGCGATGGTGGGGGGGATCCCGCTGTATTACAACCCAAGCATAGCATGTGTGTCACTCAATGAGACTCATTCAAGTTTACTTTTTGTCTGTTTATTGAACATAAAGTGCAGTTTAACGGCATGTTTCCGACCAAATATCTAGCAAGAAAGAAGCCTCTCTACGTGTCCTTCCCGAAAAGTCCCGCGAGAAAAAATAAAAAAATAAATAGTCCTGCCCCGACAAATTTAAGACCTTGAGTTACAGTATTTAAGACCAGCATATGACATTTTTAACGAATTCAAGACATTTTAAGGCCTTAAATTTAGAAACATGAATTCAAGACTTTTGAAGACTTTTTAAGGATGCGCGGACACCCTGCCTGGAACCAAACCCAGGGCATTGCATCTATGTAAAGACAACGCTCCTCCGTACGCCTCCATCACTGGACACTTCCTGTGCTTATCGTGCTGGCTGGCTCACCTGCACCGGGCAGCAGGCCGGGGAGTTCCCACAGGCGTTGCTGTTGCGCTCCTTGAAGCAGGTCGGGGCCTTCAGCCTCAGACGCTCCACGATGGATATTAGTGTGAGACTGGATGAATGTAGGAGCAGTTAATGACCAATGGACTTTGATTGAAAACGCATATTCATATTTTTTAATACAGGACATCCGACATCCCAGCACCACTTCCTGCTTCTGACCAGCTGGCTCCTTAATGCATTTTGACAGGTGAGGCATTTGTCTTGTAGGAATACCTCATGAAGCCATATCCAAACAACAGGCTAGAGCAATGCATCATCAATTACAGGCTTTCTTGAGCTTGGAGGGTGGTAGAAAATGAAAGTACAATCTATGAGAACCGTTAACATTTGAAAACATGACCAAAGTCGAGGACATTGTTATGGCTGGCTGTTCTCTACAGAACTTCCTGCAGACCCAGCGCTGTGACCTATACATATTGTGAGGTTCTGACCATGGGGTCGTCAACAATGATGAAGCTGCAGCGTTTGCCATACTCTCATGGGAGGTATTTTTAACCCTGCTTCTAAGAAGTGTAAAATGGACATGTGACTACGTCTGCTTCCAGACGCTCTTAGGCTCCTCCCTGCACAGACAGTACGTTTGGGGTCAACCAATGATGGTCTCCCAGGCTGTAGGTTATAGTTGTCCACATGGCATCACAGTCTGGTGGTTTGGCAAACTGTCTGTAGTTGAAATCTTAGAGAACGCGCCCTGCACTGTCATAGCCTCTCATGAACTATACCACTTCTTAAAACACACCATCACTGAAATGGAGCATTCTCTTTTTGGCTCCACAGCCAGACAAGGTTTTTTTTTTACTTCAAATAAAATCATTTTTTTCATTAAAAAAACCAACAATTTATTCACAGGGATAAGGGGTGCTGCAGTTGGGGGGTCCACACGGGGATAATTACAAGGGGTGCTGCAGTTGGGGGGTCCACACGGGGATAAGGGGTCCTGCAGTTGGGGGGTCCACACGGGGATAAGGGGTCCTGCAGTTGGGGGGTCCACACGGGGATAAGGGGTCCTGCAGTTGGGGCGGTCCACACGGGGATAAGGGGTCCTGCAGTTGGGGCGGTCCACACGGGGATAATTACAAGGGGTGCTGCAGTTGGGGGGGGTCCACAGTGTGTTCAGGGCAGCAGCTCGTGGGGTCCTAACACAGTGAGCCAACTGTGTTAGGAATCAGTTAGTCCTCGTCATCTGGGGCAGGGCAGCAACAGTAGACACAGCAGCAGATGAAGGTTTTCAGCATGCTCTTAAAAAACCTCTTCTTCATGTTTTTTTGGGTGACCTCTGAAAATGACACAAAATTAATAAGTTGATGTTGAAGTGTAAAACACAAAGATGAAAAATGCTTTTGGCTTCTGACAAACCTATCGGGATGTCTGCTACAGCTGGCTGTCCCGCCACTGTCTCCATGGCAACCACACAAGAAGTGGTAGGCGTGCAAATGCTTCTAAATCAAAGATCAAGACGAAATTGCAATTGAATCAACCAATCCACCAATCTTAATTAAAGGACCATAAAATGGTAGCCCTGAAATCCAGACCCACATCTAGAAAGCTGTAGGGTCTACAGCAATGAGTAATAAAAATGGCCCAACTCAAGGGGCAGCACCAAGCATGCATTTGAAAATATCACTGCACGCAATTGGATAACACTACGACCAATCAGAAGAATACAAGGGGTGACATATCCAGACCAGTGGAACTAACCAATAGATTACTCTTGCCGTATCCGGTCGGTAAAACAGAAACGCTTTTGGTGTTGATGTTATTGATTATTAATTGTAATTGTATCATCATAACGTCAATACAGATAGGCTTAAATGGTGAGACTTTTATAATTCAAAATCATTACTATAGTTGTATTGGTTCAAAGACTCTTGAACCCAACAGCATAGGAGCTCCAGAAGGCTGGCCTACCTGAACATCTCAGAGTCCCAGGATAAGTTGTATATGTCTCTAATTTCTCCTTCAGAGAAGCTCCTACGGAAATTAATGTTGAACGCAGAATATAAGGATTCAAGTCATTAGTTGATCAAGGAAGCAGAGGAGAGAGAATGGCCCACGTACCCTTTGCCACTGTTTGATGTGTAGACTATGTCCTCCAGGTCCACACTGTCATCAGTGCAGTAGCTCTTGGGCTGGTCAGCACTGGACACAGGAGTGCTGCTGCCCGGGGGGTCCACACTGGACACAGGGCTGCTGGTGTTGGGGGGGTCCACAAAGATCAAGAAGAAATTGTTTAAAAAGATTGCAATTGAATCAACCAATCCACCAATCTTGATTAAAGGACCATAAAATGGTAGCCTGGAAATCCCAGACCCACATCTAGAAAGCTGTAGGGTCTACAGCAACGAGTAATGAAAATGGCCAAACTCAAGGGGCAGCACCAAGCATGCATTTGAAAATATCACTGCACGCAATTGGATAACACTACGACCAATCAGAAGAATACAAGGGGTGACGTATCCAGACCAGCGGAGCTAACCAATAGATTAGACTCTAGCCGTATCCGGTCGGTAAAACAGAAACGCTTTTGGCCCGCCTATATCAGATACACTGATGTGATTGGTTGATGTTCTGGGCCAGGGGAATCGGGGAGTGAGTATATTGCTCGTTCCCAGAGTGACTCGTTGAGCAAATTGAAATTGTGCTCTCGCGAGAACTCTGGATTTTCAGGGTAATAAAATGGTGCATGAGCCCCAGAAAACGAGCCTACCTGTGTTTTTCAGCTGTGACGCTTTCCTCAATCCTCAATTCCTCAGCTGCCTCAATCAGATCACACAGAGACGTAGGTGTGGGAGTAAACCTGCAAAGTCAAAGTTAAGTAAATCAGTAAATCAATGTACATCACCAAAATGATCAAGTTGAACATTGTTTATTGCCATTGTAATACTCATTGATACATACATGTTATTGATTATTAATTGTAATTGTATCATCACAACGTCAAGAAGGCTGGCCTACCTGAACATCTCGGAGTCCCAGGATAAGTTGTATATGTCTCGAATTTCTCCTTCAGAGAGGCTCCTGTGGAAATGAATGTTGAACGCAGAATATAAGGATTCAAGTCATTAGTTGATCAAGGAAGCAGTGGAGAGTGAATGGCCCACGTACCCTTTGCCACTGTCTGTGGCGTAGACTATGTCCTCCAGGTCCACACTGTCCTCAGTGCAGTAGCTCTTGGGATGGTTCACACTGGACACAGGGTTGCTGCTGTCCGGGGGGCCCACATTGGACACAGGAGTGCTGGTGTTGGGGGGGTCCACACTGGACACAGGGCTGCTGGTGTTGGTCTGGAACTCTCTCCTCAGGCTCATGAAGGGATGCTCCAGCATTGCGCATGGTGTGATGCGCTGGTTGGCATCCAGCTGGAGCATCCTCTTCATCAGGTCAGTGAAGCTGGGCGGAATGGGTCCGTCTAGCCCGGTTCCTAACTTTTGTCGAAAAGTGAAAAAAATCAGATCACGGGAAACAACATGGCCACTTCATTAACCTCCACAACGCTAATGGATCAACACCTACCTCAACCATCTCCTCCAGCGAGCTGATAACGAATCGTCTGGGCCAGGGTGGCTTGAGACTTTCTCTCTCCTCATACTCCTGTGCTGACTGAAAAAGAGTCTCTGTTCAAGTTATATTATAGGGACCCATAAAGACAGCTAGACAGGCTGACAGACAGACACGTATAGCGATACCTTGAGTCTCCAGGTGGATCCTTTGTTGAAAAACAAATGGGTTTTTATGCCGTGGTCGAGCATAGCAACAGGAAGGTTGCCATTGGTCTCGAGGATATATCGCAACTGAAACACAACAGATTGCCTCCTTCCAGTTATCAATCAACTATAGAACTAAATGCATAATATTATACATTATGGATTATAAATATTATATAATATCCAATATTCAATGATCTCCATAGAGTCAGGCTTGTAGTTTGAGCTGTGTAAAAGGTTTTTGGTACATTTACTTGAAACACACTGTTATACTATTACTGACCAAATCGTATTCCATGTAGCCGGGAAAAATTGGCATGCCAATGAACAGTTCTGCCGCCACACAGCCCAGGGACCACATATCCACCATGCCGGTAAACGGGAGCCCCAGAATGATCTCTGGGGATCTGAAATAAAAGAAAGACAAGAAGTTGGAGTAACCATTGTAATCAGTAGCCAATAAGAACCAGGTCAGGATTGCTGTCAGTGACTCACCTGTAAAACATGGTCTGGATCTCCAAGCCAATTTTTGCCTTGGACACATGATAGGATATGCCAAAGTCAATGAGCTTCACTCTAGTGTCCTGTTCCGTCAACATTATGTTTTCCGGCTTCAGGTCTGCATGAATGATCCCGATGGTGCCCAGGTAGTGCAGGGCTCTAGCCAGCTGAAAAAACATTAATACGTCATTATTTTATGACCGTTAACGTTGACTATGTTACCATTTATGTTGATCATATTCTTCTTGTCTTGTAATGCTGTCAACATTTTATTTGATTTGGTTCAGGCACAAGGGTTGATGAATCCTTCCAATATCTTTAACAGAATCGGACACACGCATGAAACAAATATTCTTTTTCGAAAAAATTATGCATTCTTTGCAGACAACAGTAAATTGTCACATAAAATGGACAATGTTTTTGAGGTTTCAGTCCAACCACACCTGTTCCAGGATGATCCTGATTTGTATCAGAGGCAGAATGTGGCGCTCTGTCTGCTGGGTCAAGTCTCGGAGACTTCTGTCCAGGAGCTCGAACTCCAGACAGATTCGGGGACCATGTGTGAAGACACCCATCCATCTCACGATCCCACACTCATCTGGGTCCAGAACTTGGAGGCGCGCTAATATGGCGATCTGAGGATTAACATTGGTTAATCCAGTTATTTCAGATAAGATATTTCAGATTGTGAAATAACATGACAAAAAATGTAATAACAAACATATGTGACATAATATAATTACAACATATGTTAAAACTAATTATATGTAAATTATTATAGGCATATATTTTTGCTATATTAAAATAACATAAGATATTCACGTGTTTGATACCTCTTGCTTAGCCGACGCAATCATGAACCGATCGCTTATCATGATCTTCACGGCCACCTTTTCATTGGTGGCCGTTTTGACACATCTGGCCACCTGGCCATAGTTTCCTTCCCCTATGATCTCTTCCACCAGGTAGGAAGAAGATGCGGAGGAGATCAGGTCTCCTCTGGACACACCTGGGAGAGAGGAGGAAAACAAGAATAAGAAAGAAAGCCTATATTGACCTCGACAACCAAAGATTTGTTGGTAGCGTATTTGTTCATAAAAAAAGGTTAGCTAGCTAGCTCCATGATTCGTTTTTTTATTGTTGTCTACGTCGTTCCGTTAACATGGGAGCTAATGAGTGTTTTAATCCCGTTTATAATTTCCTATTACATATTAAAGCACGTTTTCAATGTCCAAAAGGGTCTAAATGAGGTTAGGAAGGCCCCCGGCTCTACCAAGAGCAGCTCCTCTTTGACCATTTGCGTCTCAACACCGCCACCATCCGTTTTGAGAAAGTCACGCATCTAATAATGTGATAAGAGCTCCGTTTAACTTGCGGAATCCAGAAAGTGTGCAACGTTGTGAAACATAAACCATCAAGCTGTCGATTAATTTATTTACCACCGAGCTCGTATCGAAATTGTAACTTGCTAGGTCTCTCTCTCAACAGACGGGGGCAGTGTCGAGCCGACGACTCGAGACGCCCTACCGTGGCGCGCTAAACGTAAGAGAGAGCACAGAGCTGGGAACTCACCTTCCATGTCGCTTCACCGTCTTAATCAACACCAATTAATCAATATTAGAAATGCAATAACTCTCTCTCTTTCCACAAAAGCTGCTCTCTCTAATACATTCAATGTCGCAATGCCTGATATTGTCTTTACACATCACAGTAGTCGAATTGGAACCATTATGACGTCATCATTTAGAACTTCAACATGATTGATTGTTGATTGGTTGCTATGCGTTACTCGGAAAGTTTGAGTGACGTGAAGAGAAACATCGCAAGCGCCACCATATAAGGACATTTTCCATGTTTTTTTTCACGCAAAACGCGATGAGAAATGTATAAGAGAAACATGGGGAACAGTGGCAGATCTAGAAAAGTGTACATGGGGAGGCAAAGTTAATAAAATAAAAAATAATCAGACAAAATGCACACCATGGGCGAGTGTTTCACTTTTGGCTGATTGATGGACGTTTCCAATTATACACATTTGTTTCATTTATTGTTTGTCTCAATGCTTTGAGAGTGTTGAGGACATAGTGGCGGCTTATTTTTAAAAGCAGCCGTCAACAATCTTCCCAAACGTGTCTATACATTGCCAAATCTCGAGTCTCAATCACTTTTATCAAACGCCAACCCTCTAAGTTAACATGGACATCAGGAAATGTGATTAGTGTGAAACAGACAGACTCATAACAAATAAGCAGGGAGGAATCCGAAGACAAGGGGGGAATATTACGAGAGCCTGAATTTTACAATTCTTTTCGTTTTTTTGCTTTCACCTTATCATCACGTCGAGGCAATTACAGCGCTGATGGCCAATCAATGTGTCTCCGCGTGGCCCCTAATCAAGCAGAGGAACGTTGCGGGGGGATCAGCTCGCTTGATGAGATAATGGTGACAGTTGAGGTGCAGTGGAGAACGCTGCCAGCGACCCCCTCCACCATCCCCTCACTAGAGCACACTTAGGAATCGTCTGATGAAGACGAAAAAAAAAAACACCAATCAATAATACAAATTCAAACAGTTGCTTTTCAATGGTAGACTATATACTCTCAAAAGCGTTTTTTTTTTTTACTTTGGATTAGTCGAATAAATCAGACTTTAAATGTATATCTTAAGTATACATTTATATTGTTTCTATTTATATATTCATGATATTATCTAGCAAAAAGGCAGACTAACTTGAGCAACATACTTGCACTACCCATGCATTCAAACAGCATTATAGCATTTCATAGCATTTAGGGACATCAGACAGCGGATTCATGTTTAAAATTTAGAATAAATATGAAACTATATTCTTATAAATATTTAAATATGATAATATAAATAGAATAGAGAATACAATAGAAAATATTCATATATTGAAAAAAGATGAAACCAATGGAGTCTCTTCCTTTTGTACGTCCTGTTGTCCTGTCTCTGACATTAGAGGGTGTACATGGTGATGAAAACATGGTGATGAAGACACGGCGCAGCTCAAGAGGCAGACTCCCAGACCGAGGTACTCTCCACTGTGGGCCAGTAGAGGGCACTGAAGAATCACAGCAGACACAGAGGCACAGCACCACAAGGGGGAGCTAGAGGTAGTTTGACTAACTCGAAAATATGATGAAACAAACAGCATGTGTACAATTCAACGTGTGTACGAGCCGCAAAGTCGGAATGGTATTACCCAAGAGTGGGGTTTCCTTGACTGCCTGCCCTTAAACTTCCCTTCTTCGTAAAACCCATTGAGTATCAGAGCGGACATAAACAAATGGCCAAGATGCCGTGACCTAAAGTTGTCAGCAGAAATTGTGGGTCATGTGTTGTTGCAATACTGACTTCCTCTCCAGGCGCCATCTCAAATGGGACAGAACCAACAGGAGTAGTATGTTCCTGTAAGAGAGGCCACAGTTTCAGTAGTATTTGGTGTAATAAAACTTACTCTAAAAAACTACTCTAAAACTA
Organism: Micromesistius poutassou; assembly: GCF_964030765.1. Lineage (NCBI taxonomy): Eukaryota > Metazoa > Chordata > Actinopteri > Gadiformes > Gadidae > Micromesistius > Micromesistius poutassou. The sequence continues at coordinate 3,231,685 of NC_140279.1, forward strand.
TAATCACCTCGACAGAAAGAAGGGTCCAAGAAATCCACCACTAGCCCCCATCCTCCATACAGGCACACACAACCCCTTGTTATTCAGGAGTCAATCAACCACTTCAGTGGGCCTGGTGCCTCAGGGCGGCTGATTGGCTGATTGGTGTGATGGGTAGCAGGTGGGCCCCCTCAGTGGAGCTAGCCGGGGTGCTGATCTACCAGCTGGAGGAGGGCAGGGTGTGTTGCAGGTCCCTGGGCATAAATGGCTCATCAATGGCCACTAAAGGACCGCACACTAACCACCACCCCCTTCTCTATGCCCACTCACAATGACCTTGGGATCTTGCTTTCCGTTGTTATTTGCAGTATTTCTCACCTGGGATCAATAAAATATGAATGTTTGAGGGCAGAGCTTTTGTCTGATATAGAAAGGATATTATAGAGGGTCTAATGGTACTGTACCAAGCTTGAGAAATAATAAGTTTGCTTTGGAGTTCATGTTAACAGAACCACAGCACCCTCTGTAGGACAACAGGGATATGGGAATAATTGTTTCATATGGGAAAGGGGATAAAGGCAAATTTCTGCCCTAAACAGTTAAGTTTATCTAAAGAGGAAAAAAAGTTCCTTAATTTCTGAATGTCAATTTTAATAGTTCCTTTTTTCTTTTATGTACAAAATATAATAATTATAAACCAATAAACAACAGAGGTACAATATATAAATTGCTTAAAAAGACAAGGCAGTGTATTGTGGTGATACCATTCCCTCTGTCTGTTTACACAATCAGGGTCTTCCGCCAGTTAACAATGCAAACACAAAGACAAATGTTGACCTCTCACTGGGTTGGACCCAATAGCATACGGCAGCCATGTTTGTTTGTTGTTTGTGTGAACACAGAATTAGGAAATAAATAGAAAGGGCTATGGAGGCATGATGCCACTGAATTTGTGGCTTTAACAACCATTTGACGGGAACAGGAACACTTATTCCTGTTGGTTTGCTGTAGAGGTCAGAACATATTTACATGTGACAATCTTGCCATTCGTTCGGTCTAGCCTGGTCCACGAAGCTAAAACTCCAGGAAGTGAAATGCACTTATTTTGTTGTCAAGGTTCCTGTCTGCTTTTTATCCCTGAACCAAAAGTGTATTCTTTTTCAACCAGAAGACAAGACACCAGTAAAACTAAAAGTAATCGCCCAAAGTAATCGTTGGGCAGGTTGAGTTAGAGACCAAGTGTTAGAATCGTCCAATAGGAATCCAATATGACTTCATATCCAGCGTGCCCATACATAGCAAAGTAACCAATGCATTGCCAACATGTAAATGGACCGGCTGTTGTTGAGATCAAGTAAGCTCTTTTTAAATAAGTTAATTAATCGTTGCCCTAAACACAATGTCGCAAGTATAAACAAAGCGAAGGGTTCATTTAAAATTTTTGTTATAGCCAAGAACCAGCAACATTGTGTCAAGGGAACTAGATTGCTTGATAGAAAGAAAAAGAAGACATAAAGGAGTAAAAAAGAGCAGTAAAGAAAAAAAAGCAATTGATTTAAACTGGGTAAGACACTGCTTTTGGAGATTCTTCATCGACTTCACAACTTGAGTTTCACTGTACATTCACACAGACATCAAGTTGTCCAATTGGCTTATTGAATCTTGAAGAATGAATATAAACACATAGTACCTGACCCATCACTTAGGCAATAAGGATTTAAATGTTTGTACTTGTACGATAATCATATATATTTATATATAAAAAAGCTGTGGTCAACATTTGCTATGATGTTCTAACCAGTTGGTGGACGGTGATCAACTTTGTTCATTATGCTTGCCGACAGTGAGTACACACTATTCTGTTCACCATCGCAGTACCTGCAGTCAAAAACGTCAAGAACAATAAACTCATGTAGTCTCCAATAGCAGCCCAAAGTTACTGATTGACAGGTCCGTCCACTAATGGGTGGACAGGGGGAGGCTGGTCAATGTGCTTCTATTCTTAGTTCAGTTCATAGGGAGCAAGAATTACCTCCCAGGACTCGGGGGAGTCGGACACTCTTTCACCCCGGACATCGGACAGTTCAGAGTGGACAGTGCACTTCCTGTCTTGAACAAAATAAACAAAAGAAAATCAAGATCAGTTCTCCATACAAACTAGGGGGAAAAGTTCTCCGTCTGTTCTTGGTTTGACTGGGATCCGTTTCCGCCCCTTCACTGGACGATTCGCAGGAAGCGTATGAAACCGCTGGAGCTCCTGGAGCTTGTGGTGACGGGAGGTACTGTGGCAGGTGAGGAGGCATGGAGCTGGCCTACGCCCCCGCCTGCAGCCCCTGGATCAGACCATCGGGAGAGGGGAAGCCCTCTGGACTGGGATGACCCAGAATCTCAGTGCTCTTTGGAAAGGGGGGGGGGGGGGGGGGTACAGTGGAACGCTTGGGGTGTTGTGAGCTGGGAGGGGGAACCCAGCGGCTGCTCTGCCTGGGTCAGCACCCTGGGGGTGATCCGTGGATGGAAGAGGAGAGTAGGGGGGAGAAGGGATGGCTGTGGAGCTGCCGAGGACGGCCGTCCATCACAAGGAGCCCCGACTCACCGCCTGGCAGAAGAGACACAAAGACACACAGTCAGCAATGACAAGCTCTGCACCTTGGTGGGGTACGTGTACAGAAAGAATTCAAATCAAAGATCCACAGTAGCTGCCAGATTGCACATTTAAAGAAGTGCAACAGACGCCAATACTATAAAATAAATGCTTTGGAGGATCATTTTGGACAAAACAGCTTGTTGGCATTTGGTATAGCTATGCTACACTAAGCTGGTTTCAAAGTCAGACTGAAAAAATGCCAAAAGAAACCACTAATGTTGCAAACTGTTGTACACAGAGATGTACACAGAAAACAATAGGTTTGTTGGTGCTTTCAGTGTGATTCATGCCCTAAAAAAAGATATTGACAAGCAGCAAGACGATTCTTCTACCAAACCCCATTGAGCCTTAATGGGAATCATTAACACTTCTCAAAGCACTTAGTGTTGAAATCTCAGTAGCTTTGGTGAGATGCAGAACCACAACTTCACAGTCCATAAGGAGAATTATGGACCGGAGGTTGAATATCTGATGACTTATGGGCAATGTATATCTCCACATTTCCATCAGCTTAATTGGCCTGTGTCCTTGCACTGGAAATTCCAGGTATGTTAATGTGTGTTAATTACCTCTGGGAATAATTAAGCAGATGCCTTTATCCAATGGGCCTGATCTTTAAGAATCATTAATGCAGGTAGGGGCGAGGTATCTTGCATTGTGGTACTACTTAACTATTATTTCATAAAGATTGTTACATTACAAGGTCAATCCTGGGACTGGCTTGAAGGCTGATGACAGGAAACTTTTGTGGCTTTAATGACAGAAATATTTATTTAGATCCTTCTTCATAAAAAAATAAATAAATCTGTTCTTTGTATTATTATTGCACATGTTAAGCTGTGAATACAAACACGGTCATATTTATTTTTGGACTTTTATTTTTCTATTCCGACTTTTATTTTTTATTTTGAATGCATGTTTATTGGTCTGATTGTCCGCTGAGAATAAAGAGAGCATGGCTGAGTCTACCACGGGGGCTCGTGGTGACCTCCCTTTTGTTCCCCCTCCCCTTCCTCTGCCGTGTGTTTTACCTGCGCGCCCGCCTGCGTTCTGGGGCTAAGCTCACGACTTTAACAGAAAGCGAGGAGTTCTTCGGCGCCTCGGGCGACCCTCCTCCTCTACAGCCACGCATGAATGTGCACACACACACACACACACACACACACACACACACACACACACACACACACACACACACACACACACACACACACACACACACACACACACACACACACACACACACACACACACACACACACACACACACACACCAAATAAAGAAAATAAAAAAATGGGAACATTTAGAATGCTTTAAAATCATTATGAAATGAGGCAAAAACAAAAGACTTCCAAACACATGTCCTCTGACAGGGAACCTCAACACACAACCATGGATTGTGGAGTGGGCGTAGCCAGCGTTTCACGGCGCCTCAGGACTTGTATGGAGATGATTTGGATGTGAAATGCGATGCGAAATGTATTCAGTCAGGAGAGAGAGATCACCCTGATGGCGCCTGAACGCAAGAGGCAACACCACTTTTTGACTCGCTAATGCAGTGGCGGTCACCTTAACCCACAACATTAAGTTAAACTAATCTCGGAAATAAAAAAACAACAACAGTTTCCAAAGACGAAACTGAAAAGAAACATTCCTAAAGTGCACCAGAATAAAGGTCACCCGGTCACGGTGATTTTGCGGTTGTAAAGATTAGAGGTTAAGTTGACACTCTCTATAGATTAATAGAGTAACGTCGACGCTCAACTTTAGCTTATATCTAATTAATACACAATAATAGTGTACAAGTAGACCCACGTCAGTGCTTCATGAGAAACCAAACTCTAACCTGTGGGCCATCTCAGGGACCACTTTGCTAAACTGTTACTCTACTTGTTGCAGTTGTTGTGGTTGTTAGTTGTGGGAATCCATTATCTCCTCCACAGAATGGTGCTAAGGTCAAGTGGTCGAGTGCATTGCAGACATGGGACTGCAGCTCAGTGCTCTGCCTTGTCCATTCGAGATGCTTATGCAAACACATTGTTTGTTTTGCATGACACCAAGTCTGCCAAGTAGAGTCTGGCATGAATGACAGTAACACAACTAAAAGCCAAAATACACCATTGGTTGTAGTAAAATAAAGAAATAGCTTGATTTTATAATTAACCATTAAGGAACACTATATAAACATTATTTACGTATTTATTGTAATAAATAAAAATAAATTAACTCCTAAATCCTCTGCTCACACACATATACATGAAACAATACATTATAAGATCAAAGTAATAAATGATAGTCAATATAGGACATAATGCCTTGCCTGAAACACCTATAAATACACACAGGTCCATTCCTACAAAACAACACATTTGTTTTCCCAAACAATTTCCAAGAAATCTGGTATACATTACATATCTACATTGGCATCAAATTATTTGTCCAATCACATTTCTCAAGGCAGGGATCAACTCTAACCACCAGACAAACCTTCCCACTATTTGAAAACCTATCTCTCGCCCCGACCTCCGGTTTAATGCAGACGCCTTTGTGAAAGACGTTCGAAATATACCATCTGACTTCCGTTTGTTAGGGTCTCTAAGTGCAATGGAAAACACTTCTCCATTCACTTTTCCAAATGATTCTTAAATTGCTGTAATACTGCATTCAACGTTCCTAAACACAATGTCACACTTTGCATCTAAGGGTTTGTCCTTGGCTGATCCTGCTGTAACTCCAGCATGTGCTGTAAAGGTGCTGTTGACGCTACCTGGTTTGTCGGGGCATTGTGCTGTCGACGGGGCGAGGCTCATCCTCTGTGCTCTGAGGGGTTTATGGGAGGAGGCTTTGGTGTCACCGTGGCTCTCTAGCGGCCCGAGGTCCTCGTACTGATCTGCATCGTCCCTGTGAGAACGACATGGGGTGGGGGAACAGGACCAGCTTGTAACATTACTTTACCGATAACATTTTGAAAGCGATTTGCAGGCATACTCTAAATATTGGAGCAGGACAAAAACGTCATTTACGACAACAAAAGTGGTCATTAATTAAAAAGAAGAGAGCCAGTGCATAATAGGGCTGTCTCTCTCTCTCTCTCTCTCTCTCTCTCTCTCTCTCTCTCTCTCTCTCTCTCTCTCTCTCTCTCTCTCTCTCTCTCTCTCTCTCTCTCTCTCTCTCTCTCTCTCTCTCTCTCTCTCTCTCTCTCTCTCTCTCTCTCTCTCTCTCTCTCTCTCTCTCTCTCTCTCTCTCTCGACAGCCGCCCTGCGGCTGCCGTGGGTGTGTGCTTTTCCACATTTAAATATTAATTTTTCACCTTGAATGTCTGTTTTTAAAAACTATTCTAATATATATTCAAATTTAGAATATTTGTTGACAGCCCTAGTGCATAATGGATAATCAGAAAGAAAAGTTATTCTTTCATTATATTTATGAAAGTCAAGTGCGTAATAGTTAAACCTCTGAGAAACAGAGGCACATTTTAATAAAGTGCGCTCCAACCTCAACACAAGTGCTACAATGAGGAAGTCGGTTTACAACCAAAAAATCTGGTCATCATGTCATACAGTTCCTCATTATATTATGAAGAAACTAATTGACCAAGAGGATCCATTTGTTCTGGGTTGAAGCTACTACTTGATACTCTACTAATGGAAGTGTAGCGAATGGTCTTCATTTGATATGAACGTCACATGACCATATAGACTCTTCCACTCAAGGAGCAAACTTGTCTCAGTTGTGCAGAATTAAAATGCACAATATATATAATCCCCATTATAATAATATGACAGTGATATCTACACTGTTCTAAGACCAATTCTCAGAAGAAGCCCAGACAGATTGTTCAGAATATTGTACTAAACCAAATGTGTCCTGTTTTAAAAACAGAAATATAATTGCATAGAAATTTGGAAAATTATGAGGGTGGGATGAGGTCTATCAATTATTTTGTGTGAAATTTATAAAAGCTGTTTTATAAAATAATGAAGGTGTGCTTGTGGTCGAATAGCACTTTAGCATTGACATTACCAATGCTGATGCAGTTTGTTTTTTCATTGCTTGTTTCCTAGACGGGGGTCATTGAAGTGAACCCAGATTCTGTCGGTCTGGTGTGCAGCGTGACTCACATGTTCGCGGACTGCAGGGTGAACTTCCTGCGGCCCATCTTGGGGGCCTGTTGTGTGAAGCACTCGTGGCGCTCAGACTTCTTCCACAGGTAGTAGTACTGCACACACTCCCCCACCGAGCGCGTCCGTACCTGCGGCAGAAGAAAGGAACAAAAAAAAAAAAAGAGAGAGAATTCAGCCACCAAACCGGTTGTTAATGAAGTTCATGGTAAGATGGACATTTAGGGCATTTCGCAGACGCTTTTATCCAAAGCAACTTACAATAAATACATTTGTCAGAAGAAGGAGAAACAATATATTGCTAGCGGTACAGTAAGGATGTTCATAGAAAAAAGTGTCAAGCACAATTATTAGGTTAACCCATTCCCTGTATACAAGGTAAGACAGCTAGGTATGCTATGCTAAGTACCATTTTTAAGTGCAAGGACGTACAACATAACATTATAAGTGCGTACATTAAGTGCCAGATAGATGACATACTAGCACCACAGGTCAGATTCCAGACAGACCATCCACTTTGTAGGTTCTAAACAGCGTCTCAGAAACAAAAATGTCGAGTACACACAGGGCATCCTCGCTGTGCAGTTCATCAGCAGGCGAGCTCACGCGTGCTCAGCCTCGACTGCGGAACACGAGGGGGCTCACCTTATTGGCCTGTATGAGGTTGAAGTTCTTCCCGTAGGCCCGGTAGCCCTGCTGGAAACCCCGACACTCCTCCTCGCTCCAGGAGCATAGCTCGTCTGCACCCACACACAATGAAAATCTATTATATTCTATTTTTTTTTATTATATTCAGTTTTTCAGATTTTACAATCAATTTTTGTAATTGTTTCAATCAATTTTCAATAAATGTAACGTTAAAAAGTTTTCAACTTTAATTTATCTCCTGAAATGGTATCCACAGTGTCAATCTGTTATTCAGGGTTAATGTTTGATTTTGTCTTGTTGTCCAAATGGTTATTCTGACATGAACATAAACAGAAACGGAAATATACTTGCCATTGAACACTTTCACATTAAAATGTAATCTTCTGAGGGCTTCTTCTGCATTGAAGTTGCATTTCACCAGTTCATAGAGGGCCTGAATGTGAACAGTTTTCAAAAATGACAACATATCTTTTCAAAATGACATTTCAAGGTGACGAACATAAAGCTACATGTGTAACATATAATAATAATTTCTGATAGGAACAGTTCACAGTTAGTGTTCCAGGATTAGTCTTCGGTCAAGTCTGAATGTAGGTTTGAAGGGGGTAGTCAAGAGCTGTCTGAGATAAATGTCCAATAAGCATTTTTTCCAACCCAAGCTATATATTTTTTAACCCATATTCAATAACACGCAAGTTTAAGCAAGCACTCCGATTGGTCAATTCCCATTCTCAAGCGTGTTTAAATGCCTGGTGAAAGAATGGACAAAAAGATTGTGCCTAATTACAGAACGTATCGCTACACTAGCCGAAACTTTCATGAGCCTAGTTTCCATAACAACGTTCAACTGACCAAGAGTCGGCTATCGTTACTATAGGAACTATTTTCTGATGGAGATGAACTCGGGCAGAAAGCTTGAATTTGAGGGCAAATTAACCCACAATATGAAAATATTTTAGAATATTGTTGATAATGAAGATGGTTTGTGTTATTGAAGCACAGGACTTCAGAACTCGACGCAAGCGCCTTGTTCCTACGGCTGTGCTTCGCGTACCAATAATGACATTCAAGAACGCCATCTCGTGTAAGATTGCTTAATTCAATGAAGCACTTAGACATTCATGCATGCATGATATCGACAAACCTGTGTTTAGGCACCTTAACAATTAGCTAAAGAAGAAAGCCCAGAGAATCAAACTAGCAACATTCCCATGGTCAGCCTAGCTGTGCTACGTCCTTGGCTACTGTTGCCCTAGGCTACCCACTACTCCTTTACATTCACTAAAGACTCCTTCGGGTGTGGTCCCTAAGTAGAACAACCACCTTGCAGTATGCAGTAAGCCAGGGGTTCCCTAACCCCTTATACACACCAAAACCATCATATAGTAGCATATAGTAAGCGTCAAACGCTTCTTATAGACTTCTGCTAATCTTCTAATTGTGGTTTCAATTCAGACCACAATTGTCGTGAGAAAGGAAGGAAGTGACGTCCTAGCGCAGACAATGGTAAACATTTGTGTTCTTCATGACTTTTGTAGGCTGCAGTTCACTTAACAGCCAAAGGGGCCAGTAATGAGAAGGATTCTCTGACCGACACATAGCATCTTTAACCGAGGAAAGAAGACTCAATCTGTTTTAAAGACGGTATAGGTACCGTCTTTAAAAAACATTTTGTGTGCATTCGGGTAACCCCACCGATGTATAATCAGTGAAACATATACACACCTGACCTTTCATATTTATTTATTTATTTTTATATATACACACACACCTACTGCGTCCCAAGGTGTGACCCGTTTACGTGCCGCGGCCCATAGTTTGAGAACCCCCTGCGTCACGCTACCTGCTCGTTGTCGCGGACGGTGTCCCCATGTGCGTTAGTGTAGGGCGCCATCTCCTGGCCGCCGGGGGTCTGGGCGCTGCACAGGAAGCCCTCCACCTCCTGGGGGGGCAGCACCCCGGGGGTCCACAGCAGCTGGTCGTCACCGTCATAGGCTAATGGTGGAGGGAGGGGGGGGAGAGGAGAGGAGGGGAGAAACAAGGGAGGATTAGGGTTAGGGTTGGATCAGGGTGTACAAATTGGGTGATCAGAATGTATGTGGTAGTGTTGTGAGAAAGTGTATGAAATTAAAAAGGAAGAGCCAATAGAGAGAGAGAGAAATATAATTACATTAAAAAGGGAGGAAAAGGAAGGTGTAAAGAGTCATAATAGGCGGGATTGAAAAATACCAGCAAAACCCATTACGCAGGCATGAGCTCTTTCTGTAATCTCAGCCGAGCCATTGCATGGGCAGCATGGTGAGCGGGACTGAGGAGAGGGGACGTGTGGGGTCCAGGTGTGAGTGATGGGGGGCTTACCTCGGCCCTGGGAGCTGTACGGGCTGAGAGGAGGGATCTGGGCCTGGTACATGGAGCCCACCATGATATCCTGGCAGGACGGAGTTGGTAGGAGAGTCATGAGCAAATCACAGAGGTTTAATAATTTATTCTTGATTATATTACCATGCGTGCCATTTGGCGTTTATTCAAAGCATCTTACGCCAAGTGAAGGGTGAGTCATGATAGGGATTGAACCGCTAACCCTGGCATTGTTACTGCCATACAGGGCGGTTTTATAAAACGTGGGCGCTCCAGCGGTTCACCTTGCGTTCTTCATTGGAGGGAACGGAAGCGCCGCCGTCAGAGTCCTCTTCTGAAGAGCCCGCGTCTGTGTGTTTGTCTCCACCTGAGAGACAGCGTGTTGTTCACTCTGTTAACACCCAGACATCCCAGTGAAGGCCATGACGTCCTTTTTCGTACTTGAAAAAATTCACACAAATCAAGATGGGTATGTCAAGGCCATTGACGGGTCTTAAGCTGAAAGATACAGAGCGTTCATTTCTCCGGGCTGTATTTTTCCACTGGGCTCGAATAGGACTAATGCTATTTTGGATTTGAAAATTCAAAAGGAGTTCTGTCCGCGTCTGTTCCGAAACGGGCATGTCACTTGGTTTTAAACAGAAACACTATGCTTGCTTATTTTATAACATCAACCGAATGCAAATGTTGTTTGGCCTGAAAGGGAAATTCCACAACAAGGAAACAGTCCACATTCCATAGACTTCTCTCTGAAGCAGGCCGTGTTACAACAAGGCGTTGGGGCCGAGTTAAAGCGCTGTCTGTGCTACACATGGTGCATTTGACTCTGTATTCAAGCAGCTTTTGCACCCCGAGGATGGAGGAGACCTGACCTATATCAGTACATGATCTGGTATAAGAAACCATCAGAATCACATTGATATAGATATAGATAAAGAAATAGATATAGATAATATTGGTAAACACAGAGACAGACAGAGGAATCCTATTGCATTTTATAAAATAAGCATTTAAAAAGCACGAGAAAGATCAACTAAATAGCCAAGATATACGACAGGATAGGGAACGAGAGGGAGAGAGAGCGAGCAAGAGAGCGAGAGCGAGAGAGGATGTGACAAGAACCAAAAAACTGCAGAGTGAAAGAGAAAGTGTGCGTGTTACCTCGCAGTCGTCTCAGCAGATCAGAGGTGTTGGAAGTATAGGAGGGTGCGAGGTCATCATCCGCTGACGGATCCTCTTCCTCGTCTCCTGCAAACATGTCCTTGGTCACCTGATCCTGGGACACAACAACAGTCAAAGTCAATAATAATAATAATAATAATAATAATAATAATACATTTTATTTAAAGCGCTTTTCTAAATACTCAAAGACACTGTACAATACATCATAAAAGCAGTAAAAACAACATCAAATAGTAAAAAAAAAATAATAATAATAAATCATGTTATTAAAAGTTATAAAAGAGTGCGAGAGCAAGCAAACCCAAAAACGTTCTTTATATTATTTTATCGTGGTAATGGGTTTTATATGATCGTCAACATAGTACTATGTGATTTCATCACTTTTACTGATAAGACCCCAACAAAATAGGGGCAATTCCTATGTTTTTGCAATTCTCCCCAAAACCCTATGTGAACGTTCCAAGAACGGCGTTCTTTTCGTGACGTCTGAGTGTATTTTCCGAGGCACTCAGATGTCACGACCAAGAGGCAACGTCGGAGTGGCGTGTGTAGATGTTTGGTGTGTGTTGATGTTGAAGTTTCGTCTGAGCAGTGGTTTATTTAATGTACACATCCGAGTGAGGGTTAGTGTTAGCGGACGCATATAGTATAACGCTACGGTTTGTGGCACGTTTCATATACAACATCGCTTGTTATAACGCTCCTATACAACGACGGTACTAAAAAAGTATCATAAAGTTGCGGTGGGTCGTAACGATGGGGACAACACGTCAACACGTAACACACGTAACACGCCTAAAACCATCAACCCAAAACGCATTTTTCAAAATCCCATAGCGTTCGAACTCTAGCTCAAACAGTGGGTTCACTGGCTCTTTAAGCAAATGTCCTCAGTCTACATGTAGCATGCATCTTTGAGCCAGACGCATCAAGCTTCGTTCATACTTACCCATGTCGAATAGCCGACATGGGTCTCTACATTACCGTTAGTAGAGCAAAAAGGGTTCCGCTGCCGTGGATTACGTGCTCCAGATATGCATCTACACGTCGGCTGGCAGAACCACCAATGCAAGCAATGTTGGCACGCAGAAGTAGGATTCAACCTTTACCTCTTCACTTATTAAAGACATACATCTGAAAGACAATTGACTGCAAGTTGCTTTGAACAAAAGCATCTGCTAAATTACTAAATAGCTAATAAAGTGCCATCAATTAATCGTTCTTTGATCCATGCGTCGGTCACCGTCTGTAGGACACTGATGACGTACAACAAGCTATCTTGTGCTTCAAAGGGTACGAAGTCGTTTGTGTGTCGCTGAGGCCTACAGTGGAGGCCTAGGGTTACTCTTCTCCTTTCTCACCGCTCCCCATCATGTGACGTTTGATTCATGCGTTTCCAGGGCATTTATAGGACAAATGGTTAAAGATAAAACTGGGAAAACATACAGCGCAAGACACGCCAGTGGAGTTCGCCTGAAGGTACATGGCCCACAGAAGACACATGCACTTCTGTTATTTTGTTCCCCAGGGTGCCATTTAGAAAACAGCTCAACTTCTAAAAGGATATTTTACTATTTATAGAGCCTTATCACAGCATTTTATCCCTTTTCAGGGCTAGCTAAAAAGGCATTGAACCTAGTAGGCCGGTATGGCTAAGTGGGACTATTTTGCAGTGGTGGGTTTGTTATGCGCGACTGCTTCTTAACCACTTCATAAAACCCCTCACATTCCTCCACACACTCAAACTTCCACATTGCCTCCGCGAGGTCTCCCCTCCAAGGCTAGAGATGCGTAAAGATGCCTTGCTCAGGGGACTTCAGCCAGGAACGTGCTGAAGAACAGAGAACCAGGGACCCTCCCAGTTGCAGGTTGGACATGCTCTACCACCTGAGCAGCAGGAGGAGGAGGCCCCCCAAACGTTGCTCACCTTGTCCAGGGTGATGTGGGGCAGGCCGGCGGCCAGGTGACAGCGGTCCCTGCCTGGCTGTAGGAGCTGGCCGGGCACCTCGTAGCCGTACAGAGCCAGCAGCTCCTCCAGGGGCAGCTCGCTGGCCTTCAGGCACAAAGGAGCATGGAGGAGGAACGGGAGGGCAGGATGGGAAGAGATAAGAGGACCATTAATTGAACAAGAGCAAGGTTACCATAACATTTGGTTACACAGTAGGGCTTTGCCGGCAGTTAAAGCATGTTTATTCTAAGTAATAGAATATTTGTTAGTAAAAAGTTATCCTTCAGTCAGAAAACAACTGAAATCTTTTAATTTCACAGTTATTTTACCAGGTTAGTCTCATTGAGGTTTAGCACCTGTTTTACAAAAGAGAAAGAGTTAAGAAAGCGGGAAGTGTCCATTTTAAATAATAACTAACTACCCTAATATACACCTACATGACTTTTAACTAGCGTATTAGTTTCCAACTTTTAACTTCAATGGATATAATGCTTGTACATCAGAATGCATCATGGGATTTTTTGTTGGTGATACACCCACCATATTGAGAGGACTCAAGAGAGTTGTATAAACACAACAATGACACCTCTCCATGACTTTCACGATTCATTACTTAACAGACCCCAAGACCCTACCCTAAGACCCCAAAACCATACTACCAACATACTAACTAACAGTCCAATGCTCCTATGCTTCCAAAATGGTGGCTACCACTGCAATGAGACGTGGCAGTGAACCTACACTCTAGGCTTTATCTGGTCTACTGCAAACCATATCTAGATTTTAACAACGTCAAGTCAACCATATTGAGCACCAAGTTAAGAGCCAACAGCCGGCCTACTGTTTGGGACGGAGCTGCCATCTTCATGGGGAGAGGACGTGGCTGGAGCCGTTGGTGGTTCTCCAAGTCCTCTAGGGCTGTCTGTGTGGAGCCCTGCTGCTGTGACTGCTGCTTGTGGCCCTCATCGCTGGATCTCCACCCCCTCGCTAGGCCATACGGACCACACTCAGGCCGTGAACCCATTTAACCTTCTAGGGGCCACACACACACACACACACACACACACACACACACACACACACACACACACACACACACACACACACACACACACAGTTGATATTTTGCAACATCCTTAAATGTAACATTTGGCCATCAATGATTCAAATCAAACACAACATGTGTGAAGTGAAAGAAGTATATTGCGGGGTGAACACGAGAAGTAAAGCGCACTTCAACAGGTGTACATTTATGTGCGTGAACAGAAGAAGTGGGATAGTTGATCTTTGCTCGTTTCATTATAGATCGTCTGACGTTTTCTGACTCACCCATCGACGAGAGCCACTCGGTTAAATGGCAGGCATCGCCTCTTGTGGACTATTGTGTTTTAATTCATGCGTTACAAATTGGGTTGAACTAAACTTTTAAAAATGATAAAACTTGTAAGGCAAGAAAAACGACATCAGACGAAAGCAAACATTGAAGACACAGGAGACATTATGGCTGGCTAGCTCGACCGAAGGAGACGTCTTGCGCTCACTGACGTCTACACGCTCTGGAAGCTGGAACGGACGCTTCGATCACTTTCCAAAAATACCAGATCGCTAGAATAACCATACCGATCAAAGCGTGCTTTGCAAACAAAAAGTTAAAAGCGTAAAAAGTTGAAAAGTCGTGTGTTTCTCGCCCGATCCCACGTCTCACCCCGCCCAGTGGCGCTTTCCTGTAACTCGGTGCTGAACGCTCCTTCCTCTCTCTCTGACTCACTACAAGTGGCTGGAGTAGGAAATAGTCGTTTCGTGCACATCCGAACAGGCCGGCAGAATAGTTTGGTCGGCTAAAAAGTCTGACATCGCTTTTACAACTTCAACCACCCGCTTTTACACCACAGAGCACGCCAGAAATAGTTCAGCGCCACTTTATATCCATCCGCCTCTACTGTTTTAACGCCCCGGCCAAGGGGAATGAGTGTTTAAAGCGACGAACGCGGAGTGCGGCGTTGCGATACACAGAGAGAGCGAGAGAGAGAGAGAGAGAGAGCTTCTCCTCTATTTATACTCTTCCCCGCTCGCTCTCACACAAAGTTGACCGGCGGAGAGACGGATCGACCCGCGAGGCAGGATCGATGTTGACGTCGCGAATTGTGATGAAAAACGGCTCGCTTTCTTTCTCGTTCGCTCATTGCATTCCTCATTTTGCTCACTTACTTACCTCCGCCATTCCTTTTCTGCGCAGGCTTGCAGTATTGCCCGGATGTTGTAGATCTGCTCGCTGTACAGCTCGGGGGTTATTGCAGTAACGTTCGAGCCCTGCAACTGCATTTGTTTTGCTCTGTACCACAAACTTACAGCAACGCACAACGTAGGCGGAAAAAAACACACATGCATAAAATACATTAGGGTTTTATCTCGATACTTTTGTTTCCCCCCACGTGATGCGTGTCAACGGCGTGTGACGACCATGAACGACTGCCCAACTTTATTTCTAAAGTTTTCCTGTGCCTGTACATTTTTGTGACATAGCTACTAGAATATTCATGATACAAAAAATAATGGTGCTTACCGAATCGTGGATTATTTGCGGGTATGCTGCAGTACAATAAATTAAAGGCAGAATAATAAAACAAACATGATAAGATTCTAAATGAATGAATTTGAAGTAAGACTGCAAGAATGTGTGGATTTTCTCATTATCTTGCGACAACAATCTTTTAAGAAGACAGTGATTGAGAGAAACAATGTATTGTCACTTTCAGGAGATCTCGTGATATTTTCCAATACACGAGGGGAACTATACAGTGATACAGTGTGTTGATGATGGTCGATATGACGTATAGGGCTATAGATCATGGCTCCTATGCAAACTTTGGGCGGGGACCTGGCCAAAACAGATAAAGACACCTATCAGTGCAGCATACA
>NC_140279.1:3249984-3268094 GCF_964030765.1 Micromesistius poutassou
AGTTGCTTATAATGTGAAACGTGAGATGCTATTGCATATAGAGAGCTGTACAACACCCTCCCACAAGGGGGCAATAGCCTACTACTCTAGCCAAGGGTTTACTCAGTGCTCGAAAGGTGACAGTTATAGACTTATGTATAAAAAATCGACACGTCACATGTTATACATAATGAAATTAGCATTGTGATTTGTGAGGATTTGCCTTGTGTGAAGTTGTAAATTTCACACTAACTGGATGATTTTGAACAAGGTTCCTTGCAGTACTGGTGTTTTAGAGAGAGACTCCTTTCCCGTTGTATAAAAAGGCTATCTCTTTTATATTTGTATTTTTTTGGGAAGTTTTAATGATTTTGATGTATTGTATTTAGTTAGCTTTCGGAATTCCTTCCCTACTAATGCAAACCATACTAATGGACTTCCAAATGGGGAAGATTGTGAATAAAATTACTCGTAATTAGAGTGTTTATCTTTGTAATGTCTTTGTAAATCGCTCTCCCAGGATGTCACTATGTCTGTCTGTCTGACTTTCCTTTCCTCTGTATCTGTTTCTGTATATCTCTCTCTCTCTCTCCACCCCTACCAGGCTGTCTGTTTGTCTGTCTGCCTGGTATTCTAACACTACTCCCCCATACACACAACCACCTCCCCTGTCCCCCCAGTATAAACAGGATGTTTGCACTTCTCCAGGGCTGCCAGTGGCCTACCACCAGTACAATGCTGATGGTGATGATAGCGGTCCTCTCTCTCGCTCTCTCTCCCTTTCCCTCCCTCCCTATCTCGCTGTCTCCCTCTCTCTCTCCCTCTCTCTCTCCCTCTCTCTATCTTCCTCTCTCTCTTCCTCTCTCTCTCCCTCTCTCTCCCCCAGCTCCCAGCACACACAGAGCAGATTAACTGGGATTTAGAACTTCCATTCCACTGAGCCAACACAGCAAAGGACAGAAAAACACGAGAGGTCACCCCACTTGCAGTCCCGCAGACCCCTCCAGACGGCCCTCCACACTCCGACCCCCTGCCCACGTTGAGTCCCACGCTGCACTGCTCTCTCCTCAGATGCCAAACCACATTCTAGGACTATTTCACGCCTTCCCCCGGTGGTTCCACTGAGACACGGGGAACAGCGCTACAATCCGCATTGTTCTTCTGTTTCCTAATGACTGCTGCTTCCGCAGTAGAAGGTGTGATTGTTACAAAGACCTCAACTTTAACTGTCAACTCGTACCCCTGAAAGTCTTTGTAACTTTTCCTCAGCTTTATTTTACCAGGTAAGAAATAAATATAGCAGTCATTAAACGCATGGCACAAAAATAGAGTTTGGGTTCTGGTGGAGACTTTGTTAAAGGTCTTTGACGTGAAGGGCAATCAACACATTGATTGCATTTGTGTTATATCACAAATCCTAATTTTGAAATAGTCTTACACTCTTATACCAAACTATGCAATATGCAATACATATTGCATTTCAACATGAAACGCTGAAATGTTACTAGTAGCAAGAGGGGGACCAGAGTCTTGGTTCCTGAGGGGGTCTTTCAGTCTTGGTCCCTGATCCGCTGGTGAGTCTGCAATCCTCAACCAAAGACGAGAGCCAGCTCCTCCACATCAGATTCCTCTGGATAAGGAAAATAAAACAGTAAACACAGATTAAACAAAGTTTGCCATGACAACTACAGCTAAGCGGAAATAGTTTGTTGCGGCGTGCAATGATGATCTCATTACACTGCCATCAACGTTGGTGTGTTTTCTATATTAGGCCTAGCGTGTTGCGGCCGTGGTGGTCGTGCTGGAGACTTGTCAGCCGTTAAGCAGGTGGTTGTCACACACGGGGTCAGTCACACGCAGGTCACATTCATCCGGAGTTTCACCAGTGGTTAGTTCGTTGAGGAGGAAGTTGGGCCCATTGTTGTGATGGTGGTGGTCCGAATGATTTGTAACCACCCAGACACATGTGTCTGCTGTCATGTGAAGATAGCGTTGTTGACGTTCATCAGGGGACACCGGGTTGATCTGAGCTCCTTCAGCGATGGTGCTGTGTCATGACGATAGGTATAAGGTGGCTCGACTTATGTCGCATGAGAAGAGGCTGTGGAAATAGCAAGAGGAGTTTTTGCAAAATCGCAACTTGCTGAAAAACACATGAACGGAAAGATGTGGGGGCTTTGCCTGCCTGTCCTGTTTTACTGTCTGCCTCTCGCCCACTCCATACCTTTCTCTATCTCACTCTGCCTTTCTCACTCTCTCTCCCCCGGTCTCTCCCCTGGTCTCTCTGTCGCTCTCTCTCTCTCTCTCTCTCTCCATCTCTCTCTGTCTCTCCTTACCCTCTTTAATATCCTATTCTTCCCCTCTCCAAGCAAAATCCCCTTTTCCCAGAAATGTACCCTTTCAGGGCCCTGAAATGTCCCTCTTCCACCGTGTGTTGGGTCTAACTTGCCAGGTTTTCCCCTCTCCAGCTTATTGAAGGGTTCCCGCTTCAAGTTTCCGTTTTTTGAAAACATACAACCTCTCGGCGTGTTTGATAACACACAGAACTCTCTCTCTTTTTCGCTCCGAGCAACGATCAAAGACGGTTAAACGTGCACACCTTCAGTCGTGACTGACACAAGAGCGTCTCTGTTACCAGCCATGGTGTTTTTCCAACGGGCCCTAGAACCCGAGTGAGAATTACACCAGTAAGTAGTGTCATTAAGTCAGCGACGGCCGGGACACAAGGGCCTTTCAGACGGCCCACCGCCGACCCGCTGTGTGTACACGTGTGCCATAGATACACGATACAATTAGTCTCCTGTTTGCATCCACAGCCAATTGACCTGCCCTCCTGCTCTCTCTCTCCCACTCTATATCTCTCTACCGCTCTCCTCCTCCCCTCTCACTCTCTCTCCCCCCCCTCTCTCTCTCTCTTTCTCTCCCCTCTCTCTCTCTCTCTCTCTCTCTCTCTCTCTCTCTCTCTCTCTCTCTCTCTCTCTCTCTCTCTCTCTCTGTCTTTCTCTCCCCTCCCTCTCTCTCTCTCTCTCTCTCTCTCTCTCTGACTCTCTCTCTCGGTCTCTCTTTCATATGATCACATGACCTGCTTGTCAACGATGTGCCATTTGAACTATTACGTCACTTTTTATGCATAACCAGTGTTGTGCAAGTTCATACTTCACATGAACTATTTAAAAGTTCAGTTCATACAAAAGGAAATTAATAAACCCACGTTCATAGTTCACCAATTCAGTTTTGAACTAGTTCATGTTCAGTTCATTAACAGTTTTTTTTAGAAACTGAAGAAAAACTGTATTCTGTGCTTATCTTTTAAATTAATACTCTCTGCCCATCTCTCTGCCCGCTGCCCATCACTACAATCTCAAATTGTTGTGGATATTATTTGTACACCTGTTTCATTCATCACAACTAAGGCAGTAACTCTATTTAATAATCATGTCATCTGGACCTAAGCATCAATTCAGAATGTCACAAAATCTGAACTAGTTCAAGTTCTTTAGTTAAAAATATGTTACGTTCAGTTCAAAGTTCATAGAAAAATGAACTTGTTCAATGAACTAGTTCTTTTGAACTAGTTCATGCACAACACTGTGCATAACACACACACACACACACACACACACACACAAACACACAGACGAAATAGCTGCTACTTCTACGTCCTTCTACATCTAGCATGTCTGGGCATATAAACATAACATATAAACACACCAACATGCACACACATACACACGTACACACACACACGTACAAACACACACACGTGCAACTGCTTCTTTCCTTTCCTAACGGTTTATTCCCGATTTATGTGTCTTTGACATTTTCTCATGGCTGTGTGGACTATGGCCACAATGGACAACGCTTGGAGTGGTTTATAATGGGAAAAGTCTTTGAATAGAGAGATATAAACACAGAGATAATACTAAATCCCCAAAAAGTATGAGGGAGATGCCAAGACAGCCAACTTCTGTCAGTAAACTTAAAAAAATGAGCTTATAAATAATGGGAAGGTTTAAGGTGGCTTTTGAAAGTTCACAATTTTCCCCAAATAAGCTATTTTAGATCTTCTTTTCCAAGGCTGTGAATAATGCAGAGCGAGCAGTGGTTGGTGCCTTTGAGAGAGTTGGTCGGGTCCGTTCTGAGACCACATCTCAATCTTTTGGTCTCTGTCCATTAACAACAACCCACCGGCTTCAGACTCTCACGGAAACCAAAACAAGCGCCAGAGCGAGACAGATTTCTACAAAACATAATTCAAATGGCTCCTTGATACGATGAACCCACTGCACCGGAGGCCTTATACCTCAGTGTGTTGTTATACGGCCGATTGTGCCTTCAGAATACAAACCTGACGGATGAGGTGTGTGTGAACGGAATGGCGGTGTGGCAGGTTGAATTATGAGCGGAGAGAGATACTCTCGAGAGATAAGACGGCGGACTCCATGGCCCACCCCCAACATTTCAAAACAGATTATGGTCTTATATTTAGAACACTGATAATGTTTTGAAGGAGTAAGAAAATAAGGGCCGGATGGTATGTGTGTGTATTAGCCTCATTACAACAGGGGAGATTTATGACAGTCTGGCTGTTTCAAAGCCTTGTGTTTGGCTGTTTCAAAGCCTTGTGTTTGGCTGTTTCAAAGCCTTGTGTTTGTTCTTTTTCTGTTGTTGGCGGTTTGAATGTTTCCTTTGGACGAATTGGTCCAGACTTTTGTCTCTATGTGTGAGTAAGCTTGTGTGTCCGTGTGTGTGATATTGTGCATCAGTGTGTGCATGTGTGTGTGTGTGTGTGTGTGTGTGTGTGTGTGTGTGTGTGTGTGAATACGTGTGTGTGTTTCTCTGTGTGTGTGTGTGTGTGTGTGTGTGTGTGCCCGTATGTGTGAGCATGTGCGTGCATTGCGTGCGTGTGCATGTTTGTATGTGTGTGTGTGTGTGTGTGTGTGTGTGTGTGTGTGTGTGTGTATGTGTGTGTGTGTGTGTGTGTGTGCGCGCGTGCATGCAATTTGGCATGGCGATCTCAGGTCTCAGGTGGTCCGTCATACAGGGGCCAAGCCGTTGGAAACGATTACCTCAGGATGAGTGTAACACCTCAGTGTTTACACAAAGAGCACACAAGAGCCCCGGGCGAACCGGGGCTCAGCACAGCCATTGTTAGCTCCGCTGTCTGTGGCCTGTGACTCGTTTATTTTCACACCACACCGTCCAAAAGTAATCCTCTTCTTCCTCCTCCATCCTCCATCTCTCTCTCTCTCTCTCTCTCGCGCTCTCTCTCTCTCTCTCGCTCTCTCTACCTCTCTCTCACTCTCTCTCCGTCTCTCTACCTTTCTCTCCCCACTCTCCATCAATAAACACACAGGGACCAGTGCACACAGCCTCCCTTTCTCATCTGCCACTAAAGCATACCAGTGTTATAGTCTGTCCTCCGCCCTGGCCCTTCGACAGGCCAGAGATACCCAGGAGAGGGGGACCAGATGTGGGAGGACCGGCTGAGTTAGATGAACCAAGGTGGGGGTCAGAGTGAGACTTTGAGGGGTTTTGTAGCTGTGCTGTCCGGTGTGACACGCAAAATCACGGCCCGAGCAGACCAATGAACGGTTTCGGCACGTATGTGTGTGCACTCGTGTGTGTCTGTGAGACTGTTAGTGTGTGTGTGTGTGTGTGTGTGTGTGTGTGCGTGCGTGTGTGTGTGTGTGTGCGTGTGTCCAGACACGCTATATGGACATATGTCACACAGATGACCCCTCTCCCCGCTCTGAATGAAAGGGAATTAGTTACCTTTGTGTGTCTTAAGCTCTCTCTCTCTCTCTCTCTCTCTCTCTCTCTCTCTCTCTCCCTCTCTCTCCCTCTCTCTCTCTCCCTCTCTCTCCCTCTCTCTCTCTTTCTCCCTGTGTGTGTGTGTGTGTGTGTGTGTGTGTGTGTGAATTAAATAGGATATCCAGTTAATCCATCTAATCTAACATATTTAAATAATGGTTTGGTGGTGTAGCAGAACTATATATTTCTAGGGGGGGGGGTAACATCCACAGAAAAGTGTCTCCACCATACGTGTCATCCACCCATAGAGACCCAGTCTAGTTCACTTTGACCCGCATTGCATCCCTTTTACACACCAACCACGTACACCTGCATTTGTACCTGGCATTCATTCAAAGCGCCCCTGCTCTGACTGCAAATGCTAAAGGAGAGGTCCTCCACCTGCCGCGGTGATACACAGATCAGATCAGGACCCGGTCTTGTTAGCCCCGCCCCCTCCCTAGAGGGCGTGGCGTTGTCGTCAGCCCTGCGGCCTGCCGTCACGCGGTCCCTGTCTAATGAGATGTGATGTGTGTTTTTAGCCCTTAGTGATCCCTGGAGCTGCGAGGGCTTTAGGACCCTCTGTGTGGCTCTGACCGGCCTGTCTGTCTTATTGTTGATGCCAGGTCAGCGGTCGTCATGGCAGCCCTGCAACCTCTGCAGATCTCTATCTAGGGCTTCTTTATGCGGAGCATCAGCACGTGTCGCACACACACGCGCACACACACACACACACACACACACACGCGCGCGCGCGCGCACACACACACACACACACACGCACACACACACACACTCACACACACGCACACAAGCATACGCATGCATGCGCACACACACACACACACACACACACACACACACACACACCGCAGAGTCTGTCTGCCCGTGGCGGCCAATCAGGGGCCAGGACAGCAATTCATTCACAGATCAGACACAAGTCATTGTGCGGTGCCCCTGCGGCCTGGAGAGGGGTCACGTATGGGGGGAACACACTGCACTGCCTTACACTCACCCAATGGCCGGGTTGGGAATACTGAGAACATGGCTACGGCTTCAGCATTCCCCTGGGGTGTTTGGGTGGTTTTATTGAATCGTATACAGAGGCTCTATTTATAATTTGCCCTGGACGTGGGATTCATCTAAAGTTCTCCCTGATGCTGGTCCTGGAGGACTGCGTGACTAAAAACAAAACTAGTTTGCGATTTCTTTCCGAAATGATTTTGATTTTTGCTTATATTACTATGTGTGTCTACGGCCCAATTCCACTCCTGACCATCCCTGCAAGGAGGGATCTGCGTTTCTTATCAAGAGAAACTTCTTCCTTGTTAATTGAGGGAGTTTTTCTTCTCCTTTTGGGGGCCTAGGGTTTGCGGGGGTGTCATACATTTATGGCCTGTAAAGCCCTTTGAGACTGTAAATGTGATTAAAAGAGTTACAAATACAATTGACTGGACTTGACTATAAACTACTTCTGCAGTGGAAGTTTTCATATTGACAGCCGCACAGTTGCAAGGTTAGGCGTGTGTGTGTGTGTGTGTGTGTGTGTGTGTGTGTGTGTGTGTGTGTGTGTGTGTGTGTGTGTGTGTGTGTGTGTGTGATGGAGGAGGTGGAAGAGGGGGTGGGGGGTTGATTGGGGTCAGGGGAGCATGTCTGGAACTACACATTGAAACACTTGAGCATTCCTTTAGCTCTCGAGGGAGTGGCAAACCTCTGACTTCTCCCTTATGGAGCAGAAGCAGCAGACTGTGCAGACAGGATGCAGATGGGGCAGGACACGCAAGCACCCTAAAATAGGAATCCTCGTTTATGTTTTGATCTGCGTTGAGGGTGGTGACAAACAAGCACACAGACCAACAAACAAACGTTTAAGGGCTTACGGGTGCAGACGGCCTTGAAGTGTGTTTACAGACAAACATGTACGATAAAAGGTGTGCAAACACGTACACAAAGACGCAAACACATCGACACGCACAATTATAAAATAAACTGTCTGGGACTTCAGTGGATTGAAGAAAATCTGTGATTTGAGAAAGCCATGATTGTTTACAGTACTGAGCTCCGAAATATTTTTACCGTTTCGTGGCGAGGCTAGGTCCCGACCGGTGATTTCATAGTTCATGCAGCAATCACAAAGAAAAGATATATGCTGGGGAGTATGGCGTATGAGGCCCTCACTGACGAAGAGGCGGCTGATTAGATTCTTCCATCTTAGGGACTTTTTTGTCTGAATCCAACTTTAATGTCTCTTTGCCTACATTCAGGTACTTTAAGTCTTCTAAATCATATGATATTTTTTCTTAATTTGATTAGATTAGATAGGGGGTTGACTACGTGCTCAAAGTGAAGGTTTTTACTGAGAGCATAATGAGTGATCTTGCCACCCACTCTTGACACAACCAGGAAGACACTATAGGATCAAATATCACCACTGTTACTTCCGAACTTCCTTATCTCAAAAATCAGGACTGAATGAAAAATGTTGGCATGTGGAAAATTACAAAACAGTCATCAAATAGCAGTTTTTACATTTAGGAAACCATCCATGCATTTCATAGGTCCATAAATCCTTTCATTTATGCATTCATCCAATTCATTCATTCGGTAGATTATTTGATGTAGCTATTCGAAGCATGGGCTTAGATAAAGCTGTTATCTGGAGAAGGCATTGGGTTCCTCTCCAGTAGGCATACACCTGGAGCCAAAAATAAACCTCACAGTCTTCAGATAACAGTGCTCCCCAAACTACCGACCCAGATAAAACAATCAGCTCTCTCCAGGCTTCAAGCTTTAACAAGACCTGCAAAAAACAGGTCCCAGTACACACACACAAACAGAAGGACCATGTCGTGTCCTGGTGTAGATACGGGGAGGGCACAAGGTGATACAAGCCATTTGGGTCGATGCTATTACCCCAAGCATCTTATCAATACCTTGAGCGCATACACACTTAGCATGGGTGGCCCTAGTAGGAACGGAACCCGCAACCCTAGCAGTGTTAAGGTCCTGCTCTTCCAGACAAGTTGAGCTATACAGGACCTTAAATCAAACGCAAATGATGCACATGTTGATAAAGAGACAGCGATTGTTTGGGCATCATTGTTAGAATTATTTTAAACATTTATTTATTATGGATGTTGTTCATGTTCATTTAAAAAACACAGAACAATACAAAACAAGCACGATAAGGCACCAAAAAACAAATGAAACCCAATTAAAAATAAAAACAAAAAAACAAAAAGGTGGGGACTTGCAATAAAGCATAGTAGGTATAGCATCTAATGGTTTGCAGTCACACAAAACCCACACAGTGTGCTATAGTCCTGTTTGGGCATAACTAATATAAGAGGGTGTCATTGATTTCTTATTCCCAGGGGGTTTGGATACTTGAATACATTTACACTGAATACCACTCAAGGTTTGAAGGCTAGGATCGGGCAGGGGCTTTTTTAACCCCGTCCAAACAGTACCCGATGGACATTAGACGCAGCCGAGAGACATTTACACATAATGCCTACCCACTCCTTAAAGGTGCCATGACATGCTACCAGGTGGGCATGTCCACCTAGACGTGTGCTGGATAGATCAAATGTTGCTCATCTATCCGTCACACATCTAGGTGGACACGCACACCTGTGATGTGTTAAGGGGCTGATTTCCAAAACGGCGAATCACACCACACCTGGTGGCATGTCATGGCACCTTTAATGAAGCTTGCTACACTGTACTCTGACCAAAGCACCTGAACTGAATGACTCAAAACCTACGAGTGACTTTCACCGTCTGGTTACCCCAATGCCTGGGAACTCTAAGCTTCCTGGTGACAGTTGGAAGAGGAGAAAAAGGTAAAGGCCCAAGGGAAACGCAAACCTGTATAACACACACACATGCAAACTCTAACACACACACACACACTAACATACAGACACAGACACACACACACATGCACACACACACACACACACACGCTTGACTCGCTCACAGCATGCACCAAATTCTCTTTGTTATATACAGTTTTTACAAGGCCTCTGTTACAAGGCCTGTGTGGTGTTTGGGGGTGATGGGTGATGGATTGGGGGGGGGGGGGGGGTTATTTTACGTTCCGTTTGCCCCCCCCTCCCCTGCCATGTTTCCCTCCCTTCCCCAGGAAAATAAATAGGACAGGAAACCGGTGCCCTTTCTCTGGAAGGCGGAGCTCAGAGCCCTCACAATGTTTTGATATGGTTATAAATGGCTTGTCAGAAGGGGTCTCTGTACGCATCTCTCTCTCTCTCTCTCTCTCTCTCTCTCTCTCGTTGTTCAGGGTAAGTCAACAGCTCCAGGGGGCCATTTGTTACGCTGCAAGGTTCGGTGTGGTGACATGTGTGTGAGAGGGAGAGAGAGCAGAAAGAAAAGACTGAATGAGAGGAAGAGGTAGGGGACAGATGGAGGAACAGAGCGTGAGAAACTGAGAGGTAGAGAGAGAGAGATAACAAATATAACAACAGAGAGAGGGAGAGAGTTCTGCATTCAAAATGCAGAACTAATCTGGAGAAAAGAGGAAAGTCATTGAGATAAAACACAGTCCAGCGGCGGGCTGTGACATCCTAAAACTGGACCTGTTGGTGCGTGTTCCTCTGCGATACAAGTAGAACAAGGACGCATTACATGCATCTCAGATGACCCTCATGCTAATCTAAGACAGCTATATAAACTAGCTGAAAGGGGGAACATACCCCCCAAAGACCCCGCCCTGTCATTACAATCCCCAACTGCAACTGACACCCTTGGTACAGGCTGCTATAATAATCACACAGTAATATCTAATGACTGGCCAGGTCTGTCTCTCTCCCTTTCCTTCTCTGGTATACCCTTCCTATGACAACTTCTCTCAGAGCAGCAGAACAGCTTCTCTCCATCTCAGCATCTCCCCGCCCTGGGGCCTGTGTTATTCACCGCAATGTAGTGAACACCATAACAAGCAGCACCGCACTGAAATACAATAAGAGGTAATGGCCTCCACCCTCCACTTCCAACTATTTTGCCATCCACTGGCTGGCGGAAATAATGGATCATAGCAGCAGCAGGCCCTTTCATGGGAATGTGTGGTTTTTTTCTCCCCTGCGCTGTAAACACAATGTGTGGCTCGCTATGGGCTGAGGGTGGAGGGGGAGGGAGGCAGCTGGATAACACAAGGCTGGGAAGGAGAGGTGGAGGTGATGGAGCAAGAGATGATGGAGTTGGAGGTGGAGATGGAAGTGGAGGAGTTGATGGAAGTGATGGTGGAGGAGGAGGAGCAAGAGATGGAGGGGGTGACAGATGAGGAGGTGGAGGAGGGGGTGATGGAGCAAGAGATATAGGAAGAGGTGGAGATGGAAGTGGAGGAGGTGATGGAGCTGAGAGATGGAGGAGTGATGGCGGTGAGGGTGGAGGAGGAGGAGCAAGAGATGGGAGGAGGAGGTGGAGGTTGGAGATGGAGGTCATGGAGGTCAAGGTGGGATGAGGGAGGAGGTGGAGGAGAAGGATGTAGAAGGTGGAGGAAGAGAAGATGGGAGGAGGGGATTAGGAGAAGGAATGAAGGAGGTGCAGATGGAGGAGATGAAGGAAGGGGATGACAAGGAGGAGGAGGAGGAGGAGGTAGGTTAGAGGGGTCAGGAACAGACGTGTGTCATTACATCCACCCTCCAGCTGGGCCTCCTCACCACCTCCTCCATCTTTTCCCTGCTTCTAGTTCCAGGACCCTGTAGTCACACGCCATTGAGTCTAATAGTGTTACCATGAGAGTTCTGGGAGAATGTTCTAGCAGTGTCCCCTCGGGAGGGGAGGGGGGGGTGGGGGGGGGGGGGGGGGGGGGGGGGGGGTGCGGCAGGGAATTCCAGGTTATTTGTCAAGAAAGCTTGAGCTTTATTTTTACAGCTAAGGTTGAGTGAACACAACTGCTCTTTTTCACTCAGGTCTGTTTCATATACATCCCCCCCCCCCCCCCCCCCCACACACACACACACAAACACACACAGGCACCTCATTAAAATCGAATGGACAAGAGTCCACGCACGCACGCACGCAGACACGCACGCAGAACACACGCACACGCAAGCACACGCACACGCACACACACGCATTCTATATTTGTCATCCTGACATTGGCCAAGTTATCCTCTCCCATTACTCATTTTTCCTCTAAATAAGATGACGATGATGTGGAGTGCATAAAAGTAAGGCGGGCTGGGGTTGAGTTTTCCGTTCTCCTCTATCTCCTATGATGAGAGAGGTCTGACCTATCTCACACACAGGGGCTCTGGCGCGGGCGATCATCCTTCATTCTGGACATTACAAAACAATGTCTCATCAAAGGACGCAGATACAGTGCAGACTAGGGGTCTGGATCCGTCTGCGTGTTGAACCGCAAGGGCAAGGCTAAATACCGCGAGGCAAGGAAAATAAATAATAAGCTGGAAGAGATCATCGGTTGTCTCACCCCTATAACATGCACAGCACATTTCGAGCTGTCTGTATAACTTTGTGTACTTACTCAAAAATACTGAATTTCAACACATTTATTCGATTGTAGACTTGGACGCGTTTAATTTAATCAAACCGAGTTCGATTGGATTACACCCACGCTAATTATGTGAGTGACGTTTGGAGTGAAGTGTTTAGATAATAAAATGTTCCGACAAGGGGCCATAAACACATGGCTTGAGAACAATGTAAAAACCCAAGGGGGTAATAAACGCAACACAGATGTGTCATAACAAGTAGACTGGGGATACAAAGAAACAACTTTGAATACACTTGAATGAAAAGTCTCAAAAGTCTAATACATAACTTAACATAACAAAACATAACAAACCAAAACAAGTCTGCAGAGTAGACCGAGTCAACAGCACGACCACCAATACAGTATGTTAATGTTTTGGAATGATGATGCCCCATTGGTTTGACCCCTACCACTACACACACTGACTCATAATTGGCTGTTAATACGAAGTGGACCGATATGAGAGGATCCCGCCCTAAAAGCGTTCTGCTGGTGTGGGAGCTGGACTGTTCAGAGTGGGGACGACCAGTCACCGAGAGTAAAGCACACTGACAACTTATGACTGGATACCCTCCACCCATCTCCCCGAGGTTATTCGACTACTGGGACCTATATATTGACATTGGTAGAAACTTTTTGAGGACATAAGGAAAAAGGTATCGGATCGCGATTGTTCAGTGGATACGTTTGGCGTTCAAAACGCGTGAAAGCAGAAAGATATTGGGGTAAACATCGCTTTATATTGGCGGGATGTAAGTTTTACCAAAGTAACGCAGGTAAGAACAACTGTTAAGAGTAATAAGAAAGGTGTTCTGTGTGTGTGTGTGTGTGTGTGTGTGTGTGTGTTGTGTGTGTGTGTGTGTGTGTGTGTGTGTGTGTGTGTGTGTGTGTGTGTGTGTCTCGTCGATCTCTCGCTGCTTCAGGATGCGATGAAGAACTTTTTCCATGTTGAGCTTGGCCCACAGCCTATAGGCTCCTTCCGCAGCACAAAATCCCCAAAACACAATTCTCAGAAAAAATATACCTCTGACAGGAGCGTGGTCATGGATGTGCGCGTTTATTAGAAACGATGACATTTTAGAATAAGATAATGATATAATAGACGAGATAGCATATCATAGGCTAAAATAACGAGCAGCCTATGTTTGTATTAGTAAAATGATGTCTTATGTGGCAATCATTAGGCCATTATATATTCTATAAAATACAGTTTCTTTACAATAGCGCTCCATTTATTTAATCTCGGAATTCTCAATCACAACCCAACATAAATCATAACAATAGAAGAAGTCCTATAAAAAAAAGATCAGAAATGAATGTACGACTTGACTACGGATATGGAAAACGAACGAATAGCCTATAATAGGTGGTGCTCACCTTCTCATCTTCACGGTGTTGTCATCAGGCGGTCATTCAGAAGGCCGTGAGATGCTCCTATCATCACTACCCCGACCCCCCAGGCGGCCCTAGCGGGTACCCAGCTCAGTGACGCCCTCTGGTGGGCAGACTGCGGAAGCTCAGCCGCCCGGCATGGGGAACACCCTGGAGGAGGGCATGAACGCCGTCATCGTCCGCCACTACAACCACTCGGGCAAGTGGGACCGGCCCCGCGCCGGCGGCGCCTGCAAGATGGGCCGTGCTGCTGCTCATCTGCGTGCTCATCGTGCTGGAGAACGTGACGGTGCTGCTGGCGCTGTGGCCGGAACAAGCGCTTCCACAGCCGGCATGTACTTCCTCATCGGCAACCTGGCGCTCTCCGACCTGCTGGCCGGCGTGGCCTACGTGGTCAACATCTTCACCTCGGGCCGCAACACCTTCTTCCTCAGCCCCGCCCAGTGGCTGGCGCGGGAGAGGGCAGCATGTTCGTGGCCCTCAGCGCCTC
Source organism: Micromesistius poutassou (assembly GCF_964030765.1). Classification (NCBI taxonomy): domain Eukaryota; kingdom Metazoa; phylum Chordata; class Actinopteri; order Gadiformes; family Gadidae; genus Micromesistius; species Micromesistius poutassou. The sequence goes on from NC_140279.1 coordinate 3,264,159, forward strand.
CACCTTCAGCCTGCTGGCCATCGGCATCGAGCGCCACATGACCATGGTGCGCCTGCGGCCGTGCGAGGCGGCGGGCCGCGGCCGCCTGCTGGGCCTGCTGGGCGCGTGCTGGGCCGTGTCGGTGCTGCTCAGCGCCCTGCCCAGCCTGGGCTGGAACTGCCTGGAGCAGCTGGCGTCGTGCTCCACCGTGCTGCCGCTGTACGCCAAGAGCTACGTGGCCTTCTGCATCACCGTGTTCAGCGCGCTGCTGGTGGCCATCGTCATCCTGTACATCCGCATCTACCGCCTGGTGACGTCCAGCGGCCGGCGGGTCAGCAGCCGGCCGTCGGAGCGCTCGCTGGCGCTGCTGCGCACGGTGGTGATCGTGCTGGGCGTGTTCGTGGTGTGTTGGGCGCCGCTCTTCCTGCTGCTGCTGCTGGACGTGGGCTGCAGCCCCGAGCGCTGCCCGCTGCTCTACCAGGTGGACTGGTTCATCGCCCTGGCCGTGCTGAACTCGGCGCTCAACCCGCTCATCTACACGCTGTCCAGCCGCGAGATGAGGGCCGCCTTCTTCCGGCTGCTCTGCTGCTGCCAGGGGCCCCTGGAGGCCGGCGGCGGCGGCGGTGGTGGTGGAGGGGGCGGCGGTGGTGGGGGCGGGGCCCCGGGCGGGGGGAACGCCCAGCTGTCGCCGGGTACGGTCATCCCCACCGCCGAGCACAGCAAGTCCAGTTTGGGGGGGGTGGGCGTGGGGGTGGGCCCCGGGGGCGGCGGGCTCTGCAAGTCCACTCTGAGCAGGGGACTCAAGGGGCCGGCGGCGGCGCCGGGCGGCGAGTGCAAGAGGGCGGCGGACGGCGCCGCCCCCACCGGCCCCCGCCCCCCACTCGGGGCCCGGGGTCCTGCTGTCGGCCGTCCTGGTCAAGGCGGGGGCCCTGCCCTCCCTCAGCAAGTTCTGAGCGGACGGGGGACGGACGGATGAGGGGGGTTTGGGAACGGACCCTGTGTGATCAGCGTGAACACAAGGGGAAAGCAATCGATGGAGGAGCGGACAAGCTGATCGCTGATGATGATGATGATGATGATGATGATGAAGATGTTGATGGCCGTCTGGACTGGAGGGAACAGTTGGATGAGAGCCAACAGGGGGATTATATAAAGCCACTATGATCTGCAAACCGATCAAAACGTATTGAGATTTTTGTTGTTTTTATTATTATGAGACTTGAAAGCGATGAACTGCCCTCTGAGCTTTGAAGCCTGAACATATCTATGTATGATATATAAGAGTGGACCTATGTGTGTCTTTCTGCAAAGAAGTGGTGTAGCGATGGTCTACTTCATGTACGTGAAAACAGAAGGAAAACCTAAAATAATTGAATATAGCTTAATTTGAAATTGTATAAATGTGTTACTGTGTGTCCGTCAAAATGGTTGATGTAAAGAAGCACATTTGTAAGCAATGTTTAATGCATTTGCTCGACATCACCTGCATCTTATCAAATTACCCTGTAAACTATTTATTTTCCATGAAAAACCTGAGACCCTTCGGTAACTGGAGGGAAACTATATATATTTTTGCGTTGTGTGCATTAAACCAACATGGTACATGGATATTAATATTGACTTTGGCTTCATTGGATTTTGGACTGTGAGAAACACACATCTCACCGTACATGCACACCGTAAAACACACACACTAGCAGCCCCTCACACTAACCACTAGTGAGTAGAAGCGAGTTGTGAGTTGATTTTGAGTTATTTCACCAGCGGTAGACTGTAAATGACTTTAGCTGTGGATGATGAAGTGTCTAATAAAGTTACATGCCAGGCAAAATAAAAACATGTATTCTGTTTTTATGAGATTCTTCCCACACGTGTCATCACTTTACCTCCTCTCGTATTGAGTCAATGACGTGTTTCTGTCATAAAACCCCGTGCAGCAGAGTGTTGTTCATACATGTCGGCTGTGGAAATGGTATACGGTATTTTATCCTTACATATATATCATAAATCATATCTTAAATCTTGCCCTTTCTCTTTGTCACCAGTTTTTTGACGACGACTACACAATGTAGAAATGGCAGACAGTGTTTACACATTCATATATTTAAACAATAAAGGGGGAACGACATCATATCCTGTGTCAATTTTATGCCTAAATATGCCTCTGGAGATACTTTTAGATCCTACTCGTACACTTCTTACACAAACCATCATGAACACCTTGTGCGAATTAACTGTGTCTTCGCCCTTATATTCAACTCATTCTATTGCCAAAACGGCTCTTCTCACACTATAATTTTCTAGTTGAAGCTTATAAGCTGTGATATTATGTAGCAATCCACTCTTTATAGTCATGTGAAACTAAGAAATACACTATAAACATGTATATGACTTGCCTACCCATTGCAGGCACAAACAATAAAAGTATAAATGGCTGGCTGATCTCACTCTACTGTTTACACAAAACCAGGTCACTATTCCAATGAAAATAAGGACTTCTTTAATTCCAAAGTATCATAACGATACCATGAATCACTTCCTGCGATTGTCGACAGAAACCGGCGACAACGGGGAAATGAAAGAAGGAATTTTCCTCCATTGTTCTGCGTGACAAAAAGTACCACATCTTACACCTACAAAAAGTGAATGAAATTCCCGGGATAATACTATAGTCATTATATCCGAGAGAAGAGAGTGTTATCTTACGATTTTATCAGTATTGAACCAAGTAACTAACCCTATCAATCATTTATAAAAGAATTTGGTCTGAGATTTTTCTTGGCCAACGCAGAGACTTTCTAAATCCACAGTCTGTCTGCTTTGTAGCGTGTGGTGCCAGACTAAGAATATCACACCTTGGGGAGCTCATGAATATTAAACAGATAGCAAAGGGCAGGTGAGGTAATTTTCCTCATTCCAAAAGCAACCTCCACCAGCATCCTCTGTTGGCTCAACTTCAAGAAAGAAGCAGACGCCGCTTTTTGAGATGGAGACATCGTGAGTGAACAGACAGACCCCTTTCTCCGGGGGTTTCAATTGAATTCCAATCCCCCAATGCAACACAGCGGCTGAACGATAACATAGAGGCCAACTGTCATTTCCGAGCTCACCTCGGCTTGAAGAACGTGTCTCTTCGCCACGCGTGCGCCTCTGGTGATAAGAGACTGCGAGAGTCGGGAACCCTGCGCAACATTTCCAGCTCAAAAGGCACTGAAGTCTTCCTGCCGGAAACGCTCTCATCCGTGAACCAGCGGAGTGTGTTTTCCAGGCCTCGTGCCATGAGGATGCTGTGAAAGGACTGAAGTCATCTGAAAGGACACAAGTGATTCCCACACAGTAAAACCTGCCGACCTTTTCCACAACTTTGAATCATAATGTCTGTCCCCCATATCTTCCAACATGATGTGGATAATAACATAACACTTTTCATGTTTGCGTCATGAAATATCCACAAAAGTATTTACACAGAGACAAAAAACAGGAAAATGAATGAGGCACTTGAATTGAATACAGCTATTTGGAGCATACAACAGGAGCACCACATTAATCAAATCAACAGTTTGGATAACAATATGAGTTGCTCTATTTTTATCTATATTTCTCATCCATGTCCCGTTGGCTCATTCCTGCGAGGGCACTTCTTACCAACCGTCGAACATAGCCTTTGTGTGTGTATTAACTGGGTCAAACACCTTCATAAATCATGTTAACTAAACAGCGTCGCCAGCTACTTTGAGGACTTAGACACGGTGGATTTGAGTCGTTTGTTGCCGACGAAAGCGATTTGCATATGACTAATGTGAACACAACGGAGGACAAGGGAATTGCACCACCCCCCTGTCAATGCAAGCCTGATCCTGGCCTTTCTGGTGAGCGAGCATCTGTGTGTGTGTGTGTGTGTGTGTGTGTGTGTGTGTGTGTGTGTGTGTGTGTGTGTGTGTGTGTGTGTGTGTGTGT
>NC_140279.1:3268294-3338294 GCF_964030765.1 Micromesistius poutassou
ATGAAAAAGCTATTTTCTTATAGTTGTCTCTCTCTCTCTCGCTGTCATTCGCTCTAGTTCTCACTCTCATGCCCTCTCTCATTCTCTTTCTGTCTACCTGTCTTTTTCTCTCTGACTCATCACCTGCTTCCTGCCACAGCATCGACTACATGTTATATATATAAATACACTCCGACGTCCCACAGGCGCCGAAGGAACGGGGTCATCAATTATTCTGGCTTTGCGGGCCCTGACGTCTAACCATACGTTACACAGGTGGCACCGTGTGCTGAAATAGCTCGCTCTCCTCTCTCTCTCTCTCTCTCCTTCTCCTCTCTCTCTCTCTCTCTCTCTCTCTCTCTCTCTCTCTCTCTCTCTCTCTCTCTCTCTCTCTCTCTCTCACCAAACCACGTTCATAATTTATGAGAAGACATGGGACCATGTCACCCCCCCTCGCTGACTCAATGATCCGTCCACGCCATCAATAAAACTCATTTTTAGCCATTAGGGAAAATCTAGGACAAGGGTTACATCAGCAGGAGGGCTTTTGGATGCACAGCAAATTATGGCAATGATGAAGTGTGTGACACACACACACACACACACACACACACACACACACACACACACACACACACACACACACACACACACACACACACACACACACACACACACTACACTTCCGAACTTAATTGCCAACAGAGTTGTGAATCAATAAAGCTGAGTGATGCAGCGAGGTGATCTCTTAGTGAGAGAGGGAACCACTGAAGTGATCTCTCTATACCTACAGAGAGGACTGCTGCGTTATGTTGGAACGCCCACAGCGAGAGAGAAAAGAGAGAGAGAGAGGACTCTTACGGGCTCCTGCTGGTCCTCCAAGGAGATGGCACTGAGGAGGATCTTGGTGCGCCCCAGGTCCTGGGAGTCCACCTTGATCAGTCTGTGTTTGGGCGACTTCAGGTCCAGGTTTGGAGCACTTCATGGCGAGCCGTACACCGGGGTGGACGGCGTGTCGGGGGGGTCCCGAGTCGCACCTGGACCGGTTCTCCGCGTCCTCGTAGGGGTCTTCGAAGTCCAGGTTCTTCTGGAGCCGGTAGGCTCTGAGGATCTCGCTCTCCGTGTAGTCCGGCGTGGGAGGCTGGGGGGGGACCCGCCGGCTGCCGAAGCTCAGGTAGTCCTTCAGCCACTTGGCCATGGCAGGTCCGGGACTTCTTAAGATGCACTACTGGGGGGTTATGTAGGGCAAGGCTCAGGGGGGTCTGAGGAGAAGAGAGAACCGACGGTGTGAGATGTGGCAACCAATTTGGGATGACTTCTAATTCGTCTGCGATTGGATTTATACTCTGGTTGTGAATTGACGTGTGCGCTTTCTGAAGACGAATTTCCCCCATCCTAAACAAGGAGTCACATACTGTCATGCTTGTAGAGACGCTCTACAAAGAGCCGTAATAACGAACAGCATTTGCAGCTGGCGTTCACATGTACTGTTTAACAAAGAAGTAATAACAGCGTCTACCGTCTGGACTATGCCCCTGGAGCTGCAATTACATTTCACACCCACATAATAAACCAAGGAAATCACTCACTGATTAAGTGTTAATCAATTGATAAAGAAAAAACACATTGAAGCCTACCCACTTTAGTCATAGTCGCGTGTCTTGTTTTTTTTAGACTTGGCTCATAACGCATAATAAATCAACACCTTTAAATGTGAAATGGTACAAAAGTATCAAGAAATGCCAGAATGATACACGTCTTTCTGTTTAAGTTATAATGTCAGATTGGGGAAGCTCACTCACAGCATTGCAATTGAAAACAACAACAACTGGTGATGTTGCGGGACCAACACACTATTTACCACTCACCTTCTTCACCGTTGCTCCCAGGCTACCACTTTCGATGCGAGCTTTTCATGTTGCGCTCCTTCATGTTGACAGCAAAACCCATGCAAACAAAGTCAAAAGAAAAACCTTCCAACCGTACCGCTAAAATGTTAGTAATTCCACAAATAAAACGAGACGAGAGGCTTATTTGGCGACGCGTGGAAGAGATGACCACTGGAAACCAGCGGAGTTTGTCTGGGAATCGAGCGAAGGCAACCGTACGAGTGAGAGGCGACGCGGATCCTAGTGGGGCCAACCACGCGTTAAGGGGGAGGGGCTTAACTCTCAGACGCCATATCGTACCCTGGTAGGCTGCACCATATGCAGCACTTCAGCCACCATTCATTCATTGAACACACATCTAGATCATGATCCACACATCCATAGAGCTGCATAACATTCTCTGATTAATTAAATTATTAAATTGCCTTCATGTTATGATTCCTAAATACGATGTGAAGGAGGGAATGGGGCAGGACCTAGTTAGTTCACCTCATCTTCCACCAACCCAAACCCACCTGTTAATTATTAACCCATACACCATTCTTAATCTAGAAGATCTCTATGTGCTATGACACATTGGATTAATATTTTATCATATTTCACAGAAGCGCCACATTTCGGTGCGGATGGTTTGTCTTGTCTTTTGGGGGTCTGATTCTAGAGGGTCTCTGGCTGTAGATACACAAAATATCATCACCCGTTGGACAATGCCGTTTGGGATGAAAGGGTCAAAAGAAATAGTAGGCGCAAACACAAAACCATGAAGGCGCAAAACACCACACGTGGACCCAATGACAATAAGCACTGAATCCCATCCATGCTGACTAAACGATAAAAAAAAAACATATTTGGGCAGAATGTGTCTCATCCGCTCTTTCAGAGATCACCCATTATCCAGGGCTGAGGCCCCTATATTGGATTGTGCGCTACAGTGGTTGAGGCTGTTACAGGACCGTAAATGCCCCCTTTTCTCCACGACAGCCATGAGCTCACCCTCTCTCGGGGGCGGGAGATTGGGTGAGGTCATCACGATAGAATTCCTCTCTCTCTCCGCGGCTCCAGATACGACCGCAGACGTCATCAGCAGCTCTCCCACAGGGCTCCTCCACAGACGGTTAGGCCTGCCCTGGATTTTCCGAAACATGAGATTTATTAGATTACATGAATTGATGTGGATGCAAATATAAACACATCGTGGATACTGTGGATTGAACAATTGGGAAATCTACATGGAAATGAATGTCTTTCAAAATGAATTTGCGTTTTTTCCTGCATTATTGTTGGAGAAAAAAGGCTTTTCATCCCTTTAGACATATTAATATATCTGGTTCCCACCTTACATATTTCACACCTCTCTTTCGCACGCACACACACACACACACACACACACACACACACACACACACACACACACACACACACACACACACACACACACACACACACACACACACACACACACACACACACACACACACACACACACACACACACACACACACACACACACGGGTCCCTACACCGTTTAACAGCACCCGTTGTTTGTAGCTGTACCAAGGCTGTCTTTCATCTCCGTCTTACCATTATGTCTAACAGTTTCTAAAATAATAAATTGCAAGGGAAAGAAATACTGGATATAATGAGGAAGTTCGCAGAAAGAAGAAGAAAACCCAAGTAAGACAGGTAGACGGGTAGACAGGCTACATCATTACTGTCACATTGGACGTGGAAAGAAAGATTCTGTGTGAAGCCTAATTTCATCAAAGGCAGCTGAAAACACGACTGTGGGATGATTTGGGGGATTCATAAGAATATCTAATTATACTAAACAAGCTAAATATAGATATTGTTGTTTTTGTGACTTCTGTAGTTTCAAATGTTTGGCTTTCCCCTTAAAGAAACATGCTTTCTTTAGATTTCCATGTAACACAAGGTTATTCATCTTAAATAAAATTTGCCCTATAAATTCGTTAATGACCTCTGATGTTCAAAAGTATATTGGGAAATGTCACATATTTCAATCGCCTATCTACCGTGACATTACTGCCCCCTTTTGGTGAGACGTATGTACTGCGTCTATTTGGTAAAAAACACGGACATCCTACTTTGCGTCTTCAGGATAGGATGATCGTACAATCATTTACCGGGGGTTGCGGAAGCCGTTGTGTACACACATTCATTTTTTTTCTTCACATTTTTAATTTTTCCATAAATGAAGCACAATCTATTTTAGTGACATAAACATTTGTAGTCTTCCGGGTTCAGTAGACCCAACGTGTTCATTGGTAGTACCTACTTTAAAATGTGTTGATTGGTTTAAACATCCTAAAAACAATCACATTCCCACAACCCCCTTTAGTGCTGAGTCTCGATTTATAGAATAGCTGGAAGCAGCACGATAGCTATAGAGGATGTGACGGTCCATATAAGCTACGGGTGTTGATGTCAACTTTATCATATGATGTTATTCTCTGAAGTGTTGACTAGAGTCGAAACGTATGTTAGATTAATAGTCAGTGTCATTCATATTCAACAATCCAACTCGGATCCGGAGTTTTGTGCAGTGCTGATTGGTTGCTTTTCCCAAGGGGCGGGCGTATTTTGCCCCCTTCATGGACAACTGTGAAGTGCTAATCTATGATCAGCTCATGGGACAGAAGAAGCTCTTACCTGGGACACATCTTTTACAGGTAGGCCCACTTAATCCTATTGTATGATACATAGATTGTGCTGTGATGGCAACACATTCATGAGCCTACTTCTGTGGAATTGTGAATAAGCCAGTATGCTTTAGATGTTGACTGCAGTAAAAGGAGTAGAGTGACCACGTTGGATCCATGAGAGAGAATCATCTTAACCACAATGTAGCTTGTTATTACACTTAACCTGGCAAATATTACTACAACTTGCGTTCATGGCAAATATAGTGTATATTTTAAACAGCAACAGATACACATACTGTTCACTGTACTGGTGAAATTAGGCTTCTTTGTGTATATATCTTTTTTTACAATATAATAATATTTGTTCCATCTCCTCCTTTCCAGTCTTCCTCCATCCAGAAACCACAATGAAGAGTCTAAAGGCAAAGTTTAAAAAGAATGAGGTAATAACACAATTCAGCAAGGAAACACAAAGACATTAGTCAGAACGCAATGCTTTTAAATAAGATGCTCATTCATTGGTCCACAGGTGCGTGTGTGTGTGTGTGTGTGTGTGTGTGTGTGTGTGTGTGTGTGTGTGTGTGTGTGTGTGTGTGTGTGTGTGTGTGTGTGTGTGTGTGTGTGTGTGTGTGTGTGTAGGTGAATAATTAAAGGCTACCTGAGAGCTAGAACCAGTCTGGAGCTAGTCCTGCTATCCTGCTGTTGCTCTGACACAGAATCCCAGTGCCCATCTCTCTCTCACCCCCCCCCCCCCCCCCCCCCACACACACACACACACACACACACACACACACACACAACTTTGCCTTATTAGAGCAGAAAATAAACAACAATGGGTTTTGTATTTCTGATATTTTATATCGAAAAAAATGCTTTTACAAAGACTAAACAAACCAAAATATATTTTGGACAAAATACACAACCACTATACATTCAAACAGCTGGCTTGCCTGAGCAGCCTGGTCTGAATGCCTGAAGCGCTGGTTCTCCAGCAAACAGACAGTGATCCTGATCCACAGTTCAAACTGTAATCCTCACTGCGTTGGTCTGAGCGAGTGATGGCCCTAAACCCTGGGGGGGGGCAGGAACAAACTATCTCCCCCCTGATGAGAACCATTCACCTGATAGCCACCCGCGATGACGTGAAACTGTATATGTATACAGACACTAGACAGACAGTCAGACGCAGACAGATGTGGTTACATGTACACTACACACGTGGCCATTTCCAGCTGTAGCTTTGTTTCTCTGTTAAGGTTTATCAATTCAAAATATCAAAAAACGATGTCTGTCCCATGGGAGTACGACCCCCTCCCCGCCAGTACAGTACAGCATGGACACTGCCCAGTGTCCCCTCCTGCTAGTCCCTGTCCAGCAGTGCAGAGCAGCGAACAGTCAGCCAGTTTCTCCTCTTTCTGCTGATTCCACCACATCCTGGCAGGCCTTTAGTCCGAGGGCAGCAGTGCTCAGACCCTTAGCGCAGTAGCATGGTGCTATGACTGACACAGACACACAATCTAACGCAGAGCAGAGAAGTACAGCTGCGAACGGAGAAGGATCGTTTTTTTGGGGTTAGGAGCACAAGCACGGCGACGGAGGGACGGGAGCTGAGTGTGTGTCTGTGGTTTGTGTGCGTGTGTGTGTGGGTGTGTGTATGTGAGCTAGGGCAGAGAGACTGACGGTGTCCTTGCTAGCCGGAGGACATACCGTGACAGCGCTGCAGAGGGAGGGATTGTGAAGAACAGATAGCAGCATGCTGGTTTGTTCACACTGGCGTCTGTTTTACAGGAGTATATTCTTCCAAACAGAGTATAAGTTTGACATCTAGGCCAGTTTATGTACGTGCGAGTCCAGGTTTTTTTGGGGTTTCTTTTGTGTTGTGGCGTGGACAATGTTCCAGGATACATGTTTGTTTGGATCGCCCTCAACTTCTGTGGATGTGTGGTAGAGGCTTACAGTAACAGTACACTTAGAGATAACAGCATGGCTTTGTTTATGTGTGACCTTGTAACCAGGAAGTGGTGGTTTTATAGTGTCTGTGTACAGCATAAAGCTAAGTGAGGCGAGACTTGCGAGTGTGTGTGTGTGTGTGTGTGTTTAGCATAGCGGGGACACACAGCGAGTGTGTGTGAGGCCCTGATAGTAAGTTATGGAACCTCAGGAGCCGTTGTTTAGCGTGATGAAGCGCTTCTGTCCGTGCCTCAGTCTCCTGCCACTCACAGTAGGTATCGGCTCTCTTAATGTGCACACTTCTCCTCCTTTTCCCTTCTTGCTCTCTCTCTCTCTCTTGCACTTCCACACTAATGTCTCTCGTTCTGTCTCTTGTTCACTTTCCCTTTCTGTCTCTCGGTCTCTTTTACACTCTGCCTATGTATAGAGTATGAATTTAATTTGTGTGTACTAGTATTAGTGTTGTTGTCTATGCGTTAAGCTGTAATGAGTGAAGTCTTCACGTCAATATTGTATCATCATGCTTTGTGCTCTTTTTAATACATACTTTGTTACTTTACTTGGATTTCTTTGCTGCCTTGTCATGCAGTGTCTCCTGATAAGAACCAGTATCTGTTCCCCTCTGATGTGGGAGGGCTAGGTCATGACCTGTCTATCTCCTGTCTGGTGTCTGCCATCTCTGTCCCCCCCCCCAGAGCCAGGACTGGAGCAGGAGTGACGAGAGACTGCTGCAGGCTGTGGAGCAGAAGGAAGCAGACAAGGTCTCTGCTCTCATTGTGAAGAAGAGCCTCTGCCCCACCAAGCTGGACGCAGAGGGCAAGTCAGCGTGAGTTCATCGCTGCTTCGCTGCTCTTCCCTCCTAATTCACCTGTTTACATTAGTTTTACATGATGGAATGAGCTGGTCTGGTCACTAGGGACAATAGGCACTGGAAGTCTCTGAACAATTGTGGACATTTTTTTTTATACATCCCTGTGTTGCTCCACAATCATGTGTTGAATAACAGCATATTTCTTTAGTCATAGTGATGTTACCCTAATTATGATCATAAAAATACATATCTATGAATCATTGAAATACAATGCTCTACCCAATGAGGCTGGTTTATGGATGTTATAAAGCCCCTTCTTGACCAATGCCTGGCCAGCTTCCACCTGTGTGCGTCTAAGGGTCGTCTGGACTGTCTGGAGGTGATCATCTCTCACGGAGCCGACCTGAAAACGACAGACGGAGCAGGTAGGGCTCATGGCTTAATACACCTCTTCACTCATTCTGATGTCAAAGAGTGTCAAATGCACAGTGTAGTACAGGTTCTTTCTGAACATGGAAATTATCTGGACTTGGCAACTTAGAGAAATATGAACAATTTATATATATAGTCATATATAGTATAGTGTCATCAATAAGCACATACAAATAGCAAAGAAAATGGCAGTAATAACTGAAATATACATTAAAAAAATATATATACCGTAAAAGTTAACACTAGCAGACTGTAGGGATACTCTAAGGATGGGTAATATAGATACAGGAATAAAAGTATTAACTCTTAACTCTCGTAAATACAAAGTGCAATAGTGCTGATGAATATGACCATTGCATTGTGGTGATTAACATTGAGTGTCTCGGAAGTGATCAGTGCATACAGTAGTGAGTGTGGTCCACCTCAGATGTGTGGTGGACTTGGTCCCTGTGTTCATGCGGCTCATTTCCTGCTCGTCTGATTGGCTGTCCTCTGTTCCCAGGCTTCAGTGCTCTCCATTTAGCAGCCAAGAACGGTCAGCCTGAGTGTTTGAAGAGACTTTTACAGGTAAGACACAGGGAGGCTCAGTAGTCAGAGACTCATTCATTACTTTACCAACTATGTGTCTACTGTGTGGCTGTGGCCTGCTGTCTAAATCCCATTTATTTTCCCGGACAGGAGAGATTATCTGTGGACTACACGGATACCATCGGCCGGACAGCTTTGCATCATGCTGGTAAATTGTATTTATATTGATTTCCCTAATTCAATGCTTTTGTAAGAAAAGGTGATACATGATTAGTAATGAGTGTCGACTAAACACATTTTATCGTTTTATCGTGCTGTAGAGACTTATTTTATACAACGTTTGGATGTAACGTCTCTACGAGGTGGCCTGAGTATATCTGCCATTTCCTCTCCATTTTCACTCTGCAGCCGTCAGTGGCTGCTGGTCCTGTGCTGAGACCTTGTGGGACTTCAAGGCCAATCTGGACTCCCAGGATGAGGTGTGCTTGCTCTCAACATGGTTATTGTGTGTCGTTTTCAATGGCTTCATGGGAACACTGCATTGCACTTTGTCGGTTTCGGATTTTTGCCAGAAAGTTAGTTTGACTGAGGTCAGCGTCACCTGTGAGTCCAGTGGCTCAGGAGATAGAACGGGTTGACTGGCAACCAGAAACCGGTCGCTAGTTTGATTCCTGGCTTCCCAGTGTCGAGGTATCCCTGAGCAAGACGCCTAACCCTAACTGCTGCTGACGAGCTGGCTGTCACCTTGCATGGTTGACACCGCCGTCACTATCCACAGAGACTTACAGTAAGGACGTTTGTCAGAAGAAAGCTTTTAAAAGCGTCTTCTGTTGTCAATACAGTATAATACAGTACGCATACAATACAGTATGTCAATAGAGTATACGGCGCTGTTGTCTCCCTAGTGGCAGTAGTGGTGTAATGCTCCATGGGTTATGACCCTGCCTGGGTTATATTTCATCATCATCCTATCAGGAAGGAGCCACTCCTCTGATCTTAGCAGCCCAGATGAGCAGAGTGGAGCTGTGTGCCTTTCTGATGGAGCGGGGAGCCAACGCAAACATCCAGGATAACCAGGGAAGGTAGCCGAAGCCATTTTCCTCATCATGCTTGTTTATTTTGTGTGTTATGGACACACACACATACACATCACTTTTTAAAATATGTGTACTATGCCAAGATCGAGCCGCTCGGCAGATGATTTGCTTTGCGAAAGGGTTTCTGAATTATTGATACATATAATTAAAACCGACTTTGTTGAAAAGAGCATTTGTTTGCTGCCATATTATTAAACCGTGTCTAAATGTAAGGCAAAGGCTCAAGTGAAAATAAATGAAAATCAAAATGTACTGGCCTAAAGACATGCCTTTAAAAGTCACAAAGATTAAAAGGACACAAGAAATTCCCCCAGCCATCCTTCTGACCAGAGTCCTGCTGAGAGGACTCCCGGCCACAACTCTGAGCATGTCTTTAAGTCTTTAAGACTTCCACTGTGTGGGAACCCTTCCTCTGTGTGGATCCCAGAAGCCCTGCCGTTGAAATGAAGAGTAGTTTTTCAACTACATGTAGCTCTTTCCATTGGTGTAAATAAATAAGCAGCTCACTAAATCCACCCCTTTTCAACCATTTATGAACTCTAGACTGATTGTCTTGATGTTGTGCACCATGCGTCTTGACTCTGAACGTCTCTGTCCCAGGTCGGCTCTGATGCTGGCCTGCGAGAGCGACAGCGTGGAGACAGTGGAGGCTCTGCTGAGGGGCGGGGCCAACACACAGCTACACGACGCCCTGGGACACGACGCCGCCCACTATGGCGTAACCACAGGCAACCAGCGCATCACGCACCTACTGCAGAACGGAGCTCCTCCAGGTATATTTTTATGGCTTACCTTTCACAAATATTAACTCGATATAAAATTCTCCTCCCTCTCAATGGAAATTAACTGGTGCCTTTGAGGCAGTAGGAACCTATTTTAATCAGGCGCATCTAGGTGACGCCCTAAGGCCGTTGGAATCAGCACTTTGAACATCTTTGAAGGTCTTTCCATTCACTGTGCAAACTTCCTTTTTGCCCTTACTGCATAATCCATTCCACGCAGTTACTACAGAATTAATATTCATGAGTCCAACGATGACTGTGTTAACGAGAGGACCGTATTCAGGTGCACGCAATCGACTCTCTTACTCTCAGATCCCCCCTGTGGTTCAGACGACTATGTGGCTGGCAATCAGGCCCAGGTTTAGGACTGGTGTCTGAAGTTCTGCTGCTCTGGAGTCTGTGTCTGTGGGCCCAGTGCCGCCCCCCACCTGCCCAGGAAGTGACTGTAATCTCAGGAAGTAGATCAAGGCAACAGCTGTGGAAGGGAGTGGAAGGGCTGTTGTTTAACAGAACCCCCCCGCCCCAAAAAAAATGCCTTTTTTATCTTCAAACAGTCGTTACTGATTCATGCAACCCAGATGTGAGGGAGAGAGGGAGAGAGAAGAGAGAGCGAGAGCGAGAGAGAGTTAGAGTTAAATTGGCTAAACCACAGCTAGTTTAATGCATGAGGCACAAAGGTGTGTGGGGGGAGTGGGGGTTGAAGGAGTTATATGGAAAGGAGAAGAGCAAGACCAGGTGTGTGTGTGTGTGCATGTGTGTGCGTGTGTGTGCATGTGTGCATGTGTGAGTGTGTGCATGCCTGTGTGTGCATGTGTGTCTACATTCCGTGTCCTTTATAGGTTTAAGTTGTGTGTTTTTCCCCTCCATGCTTGCCCAGTGACTGAGGGCGCTGGTGACGAGGTAACTCATAACCATAGCGACCACCACCACCACCGCCACAACATGACATCACCCATATACCACCACAACCCCGTCACGCTGCACTAACATGCAAACAACATGACCGCCAAGTTATTACCGCTACAGTTTGTTTTCCTTTGCTACTTGGCAGTTGCTCTCCCTTCGCCTTGCGATGGCTTCCTTCCCCCTTTTTTGTTTGCATCCATTCGAGCCTGACTTCTCCTCGCTTGCCCCCCCCCCCCCCCCCCCCCCCCATCACCAGCCCCCTGCCCTGCCCGTCGTGACAGGTGGCACCACCACTCGCAAGCGGAAAGCCCCTCCACCACCGCGGTCACCCCTCCAGGTATAGCCCCCCCCATGAGAGAATCAGAACGCATAAGGCATGGCTGACTCGTAATCGCAATGGGAGAAAAACAGAAGACATGTTTCATATGTTAAGGCATTTTTTGTTCTCCTCTCGTTCACGTCATTGTGATGACCCTCGATCACGTTGGCGTGATAACCGCCATGAGTTATGAGGGTGTCGCAAAATTGTGTGTGGATGTTCTGTTGTATTGAGATTATTGTGTTTCCCTTTCATGGACATCTCCCAATCCAGGGCTTGTCCCTCCCTCCAGAGCCCCAGTGTCCTCCCTCCCCCGACCCCCGGCCTCGAAGCCCCTCTCCCGCCCCCCCGTCCCCAGGTACAGAGCGACCTGCTCAGGCCAACCTTGTAAGTCTCTGCCCTTGGTTTAAGCGACCGCATTTGATTTGATTGGCTTTTTTTTGCTTGTTTGTTTATCGATCTGTTCCTTTTCCGATCACCACAGTAGTAGGCCTCCGTGGCGCTCTGTGTGCGCATACACACGTGTGCGCGCGCGCGTGTGTGTGTGTGTGAGTGTGTGAGTGAGTGTGCGTGTTCACCCGACCGTGTGCGTCTCGTACCAGACAGAGGACGAGGAAGTGTTTGAGGAGATCCGGCGACTGCGTCTGGAGAGAGGCCGGCTGTTGCAGAAGATCAAAGGCCTGGAACAGCAGCAGCAGAGCGCCATCTCTGCTGTGGAGGAGGTACTGCACCCCAAAGGCTGTCTCAGCCAACCCCCCCCCCCCCCCCCCCCCCGACGTGACGTGGGTTGCCATTGCCATGAATAGACTGCCGCAGACTGTGCAGCATTTAATAGAGTGAGGCTGTTTTGCGTGTGCGTCTGTGTGTGTGCGTGTGTGTGTGTGCGCGTGTGTGCGTGCGCGCTGCTGCCCTGTAGTTGTCCCAGCTGAGGGAGCAGCTGGTGCAGGCGGAGGCGGAGAGGGACACGCTACGGGGGGAGCTGGAGGAGGCCAGGAGGGCCCACAGCTTTGGACCCAGCGACTCGGAGGACCTGGATGAAATGCTGGACTTCCCAGGTAGAGGGCTCCCGTTGCGGCTGTAGGGAGAGATAACAGAGAGTAACAGGAAGGAAGCAACGTGTGTTGGTTTTGCTGTCTGCAAGTTGTGGATTGTGCGCCATCAAAGGACGTTTGAGCTTATAGAACTATTTTCAAAATGACAGACAAATGATTTCAATTCCATGTTGACGAATGTGACAGGATTCTTCAAATGCTTAAATACATATATAGACTATTGAACCAGAACTGCACCTTTAAATACAACTCTATGTATCACCATGGTGACAATGTCAATACCATACCAATGTCAATATATTACAATACACAGTTGAAAGACAACAGAGACACCAAACGATGTCCTGCACCATCTGCTCCTCTGTGTTGAATGGTTGCGTCACTCTATCGGGATATCTTCCCGTCTGCAGAGAAGCTGCTCTCCAGGCGCTCCAGAGCGTCTCCTGCCCCCGACGAAGGGGGGGCCGACCCGGCCGGCTCCTCTCCGGTCCCCCGGGAACGGGGCTCTGTGGCCCAGCTGCATCGGCAGATAGCCGAGCTCACCTCGCAGAACTCGGAGCTCCTTCTGAAAGTCCAGGTCCTGACGCCGCACACGCAGACCACCGCCGTGTTCCCGACACACATCCGACACACACACACACACACAGACGCACGCACGCACGCACGCACGCACACACATGTCCCTCCACAGTTTAAGTCCGTCACTGATTCTATGCCTTTTTGAAGATGCATTCGTAGAGAGAGGTCTAAATAGCTAGCAGAAGCTTAACAGATGAGGATGGATAACACGCATTATGCTAAACCATTGCTTATGACCACATATATATATATTCTATTAAAACTATAACGTCTATAGATTTCACTTTCACATCACTTCAGTAAAATAACAAGTATATATTACATTTTCTGTCCTTCCCTAATTGAGATGTGTTATACAAGTTTCGTGCCATTATTTCCTCTAACCCAAATCTGCTTCTCCTCAACTCAGCCAAAATAAAGCCATGTTTCTTTTAGATGCTAGAGATGTTTGAGAAAGACGATACGGACATGCAAAGCTCCAGCCCAGACTTTGTGCCTGTGGTCCAGTATGAGACCCTGAGGAAAGAGCTGGAGTCCCTGCAGGACCGCTTATCAGAGGCCCAGGCTTCTCAAGAGGCCTCCAGCAACGCAGAAGAGTCGTAAGGCAACTCTAAGCTGTTCACCATTTGGAAAAGCTACAATCAAAGAGTGTCTATTAAATTAGAGCTGACAGTAATAAGAAGGAATACAGTAGCTACATCGATATTGTTGGCCTATATCTGAGCAATCCAATTACTAGGGTCTTCTATTAAAGGTAACCTGTGCCAGTACGACAAATAGACAAATCCATTGATCGATACTGACGAAAAGCCCTCGTGCGCTGTTGTTTGTCAGGCAGGATCAGGAGGCTCAGAAGGGAGCTGCGGAGGGGGAGGGCGCCCAAGCCCTGAGGGAGAAAGTGGAGGAGCTGGAGCAGCAGCTGTCCTCCTCCAGGGCCGAGGTGGACGAGCTCAAGGAGCAGATGGAGCTGGGGGTCTTCTCCGTGGCGCACGTCGAGGGCCACGCGAGCTCCACCACCGAGCAGGAGGAGGAGGAGGAGGGGGGGGTGGGGGGGGTGGGGGGGGTGGTGGCCAGCCAGGAGGCGCAGCAGCTGAGAGGGAGGGTGAGGGAGCTGGAGGAGGCGCTGGCCAACAGCGGGCAGGGGGAGGTGGGCGGCGCGGGCGACAGCGACACCGTCCGACAGCTGACGGCCAAAGTCGAGGAGCTGCAGGCCGCGCTGGCGGAGCGGGAGTCCTCGGTCGACGACGGAGACGGAGACGGGGACGGGGACGAGACGCGGCGGCTCAGGGACACGGTGGGCCGTCTGGAGGCGGAGCTGGCGGAGAGCAGGGCGTCCGGGCGGGAGGAGAGGGGCGGCGGCGGCGGCGGCGGCGGCGGCGGCGGCGGCGGGGACGGCGAGCTGGTGCGGCGGCTGCAGGGGCGTCTGGGCGAGCTGGAGGGCCAGCTGAGGCGGAGCGTGCCCCGCTCGGAGCTGGAGGAGGTGCAGGTGAACCTGGGCGTGCAGTGCGAGCAGCTGGCCCGGGAGAGGGCCGAGGTGGCCACGAGGCTCAACACGGCCCTGCTGGAGCTGGAGAGGCTCCGGCCCGCCTCTCACCGCGGTGGGGGGGGGGAGGAGGAGGAGGAGGAGGAGGAAGAGGAGGACGACGAGGAGCGCTCCGAGAGCTCGGAGCCGTCCATCGCCTCCGGTGTGTGTGTGTGTGTGTTTGCTCTGTTGTTGATCAGTGTTTAAACGCAATCTGTTGAGACTGTGAAGTATCCGTCATTACTGTGGTAACCAGTTTAGTGCCGCTGTGGTTAAAGTGTTGTTTAAACACTTCCGCTTCTGGAAATACCTTTTAAAGACTACTGTTAATGTAATTGTATCGTCTATTGCCATAATCGCAATATACACATTTCTGTGGTTACGACACTTTTTTTGTTTTGAGTCGGAGGAAGGCATAAAAGTGATCACGTATAATTCATAGTGACTTCCTGAACAAAGAGAGCCACTTCCTGTCAACATGATTGTGAACACGTGAACAGCATCAGTGTGCCTGTCAACCGCCCCGTGACCCTGTGTGTGTGTGTGTGTGTGTGTGTGTCCCTGCCCCTCCCTGCCCCATCAGAGCCGGGCAGGCGGACCCTGGCGTCGGTCCGGGAGGAGCTGGAGGTGGCCCGGCAGGAGGCGGCCCAGGCGCTGGACTGCCTGTGTGCCGAGCGCGAGGGCCGCGCCCAGCAGGAGGCGGCGGCGGCGGCGGCGGCGGCGCTGCAGCAGCAGGCCTCGCCCGACGCGGCGCAGGCGGCCCTCTCCAAACACAAGGAGGCGCTGGCGGCCGTGTCGGAGCAGCTGGCCCAGAGCCTGCGCGAGCTGCAGGGGGAGAAGGCCCGGAGGGAGCGGGACGCCGAGCGCATGGCCCAGCTGGAGGGCCGGCTGCAGGGCCTGCAGGACGCCGTGCCCAAGGAGCAGCACGAGACCGCCCAGGTCAGCCACCCCCCCCCCCCCCCCCACCCCCGCCCCCGCCGCGCGTTAAGGGGATCAGTAGCACGGGGTTAGATAGTCAGTGTTATTACACGTGTGATTGAGGACACCACTGTACTTGAGTTGACAACAGCGGTGTGCTTGTTAACATGTGTCAGATGGTTGGGAAACTCCCTGGTTGTGATACGAATCAATGATATTACTGCTGGTATATTATGGGATTGATGCTGATGCTGGGATATTCTAGTGGTTTGGGTGACTCCCGTCCGTATTCTGTAATCGCTTTGGATAAAAGTCGAAATAGTCGATTAGTAATGACATTATTCATTATTATTTATAATCATATTCCTGATGTGTTTTATATTTATTCGACTTTAGATTCATATCCAAGTCAGATGGCCGATGGCTCAAATCACTTTCTTTCGCTTCGTATTTGTTTCAGCCATCATGTAGCTGGAGGTGGGAATCTGTAAGCGCGTGATTGGTCGAACACAACCTAGCAGCCAGCAGCAGTGAACTGTAAAAAAAAGTCTCAAATCAACACCTATCACCCACACTGCACTGGCCAGTGTAGAAACACACTCATTCAAACCCCCTTCTCCAAGCGAGCGCCATCCACACTCGCAAACTAGCGTTAGCAATTAGCGTTCGCAGACTTAGCTGTGACAGAACAGCTCCGGCACCTTGCAGCTCTTGGGCTCTGCGGCGTCTCCTCCCCCCGCCCCCCCGGGGTTAACTCTGTGACCCACCGACCTCCCCCCCCCCCCCAGGCGGAGCTCCAGCGCACCCTGCAGGCCAGTGAGCAGGCTGCGGCGGCGGTGCGCGAGGCCCTGAGCGAGAAGGACATGGAGCTACGGGAGCTGAAGGGCCAGAAGGCGGCGGAGCAGGGCCTGGTCTCCAAGGAGCAGCACGAGGCCCAGCGGCTGGCCCTGCAGGCCGACATCAACTCCCTGACCGCCCGCTTCAACGAGCTCACGCGCAAGCACGAGAAGACCTGCACCGAGGTCCGCGTGTGTGTCCGTGTGTGCGTGTGTGTGTGCGTGTGTGCATGTGTGTGTTTTTCTTTGGGGTGTGTTTGTGTGTTTGTATTATTTTTTTGTATTATTTTTTGTGTGTGTGTGCGTGTGTTTGGGGTATGTGTGTTTTTCTTTGGGGTGTGTTTGTGTGTGTTTGTATTCTTTTTTGTGTGCGTGTGTGTGCGTGCGTGTGTGTGTGTTTGGGGTATGTGTGTTTTTCTTTGGGGTGTGTTTATGTGGGTTTGTATTATTTTTAGCCCACTAATTCCATTAGAGTATTGGTCTATACCAGGCGCATGCCGTCACTATGGGCAGGTGGGGCGGCAAAGTACTTGCAAAAGCATGCTTCCAAAAAAATAGTTTGTAAATCATCGCTCCAAGTCGATTTTTAATAATGTCATTGTCACATTAACTATCTATAGTTTATGTAGGCTTTCAGACTATTTTTGGTCTGTTTACATCAAAGTTTGGATGATTCTAGCTGAGTTTACGGTCTCATGCAATGTTGGAGCAGGGCAGCTCAGCGACCGCATTCCTCCGTATGTTTATCACATAACCCTGCAGGCTTCAATAAGGATTTAAATCCGCAGAGGGGGCGCCAATATGCCAATTCCCCACACAGTGATTAATAGATAATAGAAAACAGCTTTGCGGCGCGGATGATTTTTTTTTGCTTGTGTGCTTGTACCGCCCCCCATGTGTCATGAAATAATGCCGCCCCGGGCGGCTGCCCGCTTTGTCCGTCCATAAAACCGCCACTGTGTGTGTGTGTATGTGTGTTTATGTTGTTTTGTATGACTTTTGGTGTGCTTGCAAGTGTATGTTCTTGCCTTTGTGTGTTTTTGTTGGCCTGTGTACGTGTGTGTGTATGTTCGTTGGTACCAGTGTGTGTGTTCAGTAAGTGCCAGTGTGTTCTGTCTGTGTTTTTGTGTGTGTGCGAGTGCATGTTCGTGCCTTTGTATGTGTGTGTGTGTGTGTGTGTGTGTGTGTGCGCGCATCTGCTTGTGTGTGTGCTCGTGCTTGCCCACATACATATGCATGTGTTCGTTTTAGGAAGGCTATTATACTTTCCATTTTCCAGTGGCATCGTCTATTACCCCTCAAAGAGTCTTTCTGCACCAAGCTCCCCTTTCTCCTGCTGCATTATTCATACCTGGATTGCTTTCTCTATTCTATACCTTCCTGCCATTCAAACACACCCATCTGTTTCTGACCACTGACGCATGATAGTATTGATATGCATTCACAATAACATAGTGACAAAACCAGAGGGTTACTGGAGAACCTCAACATTGCACTTTGTTGATTGCACTTTAAGCAGGCTTTTGTTTACATTGAAAGGTGATTCCTTCTCTGTCCATGTTTGAGTGTGACCCCTTCACCGTATTGTGAGATGCCAAAGCGTTCTGTTGACCATTTCCTCATTTAATTTGTATTTCCTAGTCACTATGGGTTATGTCATCTTGCTCACGGAGTCCTTCAGGTTTGCTCTGGACAATGGGGATTGAACGTGGTGCCTTTCCAGAGGAAGTCGTGCTATACATTTACCACTACGCTGTCCTGTCGCCGATCCTGGCATTAATTCCTTGGATTAATTAGGGGGTTGGATTAAGATGCAATCTAGCGATTCATTTAGATGTTCACCATTTAGAAATGGACAAAGATATAACCATCTGAGCAACCAGCTGTGTTCAAGTGTCAGTTACCAGTGGGGGGGTTGTTGTGTTGCTGGTCCAGGTGTCAGTGACCAGCGGGGGGGGGGGTTGTTCTGTTACTGGTCCAGGTGTCAGTGACCAGCGGGGGGGGGGGTTGTTCTGTTACTGGTCCAGGTGTTCCAGGTCCAGAGGGACGCGCTGTTCAACAAGAGCGAGCGGCAGGTGGCTGAGGCCCAGCTGGCCACGGTGCAGAAGCAGATGAGCGACCTGCAGGCCCAGTCCAGCCACGTCCAGGAGCTCCACAACAACATCCAGGAGTCCCAGGGCCAGGTCAAGGAGAAGGACCGCAAGGTGGGTGGAAGAGGGGGGAGGTCAGAGAAGGGAGGAACGGAGGGAGAAAACAGCGGAGTTCAATTCGATAAACGGGAACTTTTGCTCCTTGTGCAGATAACCGACTTGTCCAAGGAGGTGTTTCGCCTGAAGGAGGCGCTGGGAGCTCTGTCTCCTCCTCTAGGCATCTCCTCCTCCTCCTCCTCCTCCTCTCCCTCCAACCTCTCGCCCGTTCATCATAACAATCCCGGGCAACAGGTGGCGCTGCAGAACAGAGTGGCCATACTGACACAACAGCTCCAGGTAACGCGTATGTAGACAGTTTTAGATCATAGGTCAACATAAAACATTTTGTCCAATTGGATCAGTGAAACACGTGAGGTGAAGTAGATTCAGGAGAAATTGCACCAGGAACATTTGGTTATATATGCATCCAACGTGTCTGCAGGATTGGGAGAGAAGACACAAACAGGTGGTTGCAGTTTACCGTTCCCATTTACTGTCAGCTGTGCAGGTGAGTCACATGAACACACAGAACACCATGACGAGGGCTTGTGCGTCACGACGTTACATCGCAGTGACCGCTGTCCATTACGGAAGCACAGGAGCGTTGAAATGTTAGTGTGTTGTAGTAATGTTATTTTGGTCATTGTTTAGTCATTAAACGCTAAGTTAATTGTCGATCGGGAGACATTGTTGTGTTTGGAACTTTCACAGCATTACTCATGTGAGAGTTGACAAAACCACATTTTCATTGACCTATGTTACAGTAGATTCACATAGATTTTTGGATCTTACAGTACTACAACCATCTTGAGTCGTATCAATATGGCAGAGTATCGCCAACAAAATCTCCCATGATGCACATTCTGATACACTACATCTGATCGGTTCTGGTAAAACACCAATACCTGCTAATTGTGTGCATATCAGTCCATTAGCGATTGGATGCATTTGTTTTTCAGTGCATACACCCACACAGACACACAGACACACACACTAATGTGTGTGTGCTCCACAGGGGCGCATGGACGAGGACGTGCAGAGCTTACTCCTCCAGATCCTGAAGATGACGCACAAGGAGCAGGGTCACTGACCCTGACCCTCCTTCACCACCACCACCACCACCACCACCCCACACTGGAGCTTCCACTGTGGAGTCCCATCTACAATCCCCCAGGAGACCACCACTTTACCCAGGGGGTCTCTCATTACTTTCACAACTCTCATCCCCGGATGACGACTCGATACATAGAGAAACACCCAACCAAACTCCTGTGTCCTGTATCTGCATGCCTTGGTTAAAGTAACGCACAATGCAATGACCTAAAATACGATCCGTGAATCTTAACCAGGACAGAGGAAATACAAGATAAGGTGAAGCAATACAATTACAAAGTGCCTTTGTGGCGAATGTATGTTGTTCCTGGTGAAAGAACGATGACATTTGATTGATTATTCTTAGATAAATAGTGAAGGTATTCATTGTGTGATAGGAAAACGTTTTGTACAATGTTATAATAAAAAAATAACAATCATAATAAACTTTGTTCTGAACTATTTAAGCAATTCGAGGAAAACTAGTACACTGAGCTGGACTGAGCTGTATTAAGAGCTGTGGACTACAGATGACGCCAAACTAAACGATGCATTTCACTTTATTGACAAAACATCACAGTTGATAATGGAAATGATCAGTGGCAGAAAGCTTCCGGGAAAACCAAATAGGTGCAACAGAAAGGAAAATGTGTACCTTACACACCATTTCTGCTCCTTGTTTTTCTACCTTTTGGTTTTTAGGCCTGATCTGAAGAGTTGAGAATTGATTCAAGACAGACAAATCCAAATGCAAACCCATTCAGACTAATCTACACAGGCCTCAGTAGACCTCAGGACTAATAGAACCAGATCATTGAAACATATTGTGAAGTCTGGACACGTTCACATTTCAGACTATCACGTTTTCATTTCAGAGTATCAGGGTATTATGGCTTATAAAAAAAAACTAAAATAATAGTTTTACATAGATATTTTACGAAAGCATATACAGTCTAGGACAGTTGTACAATAAAACAACTATATATTAAATGTTATTCATACTCAAAAAACCAGAGCAGCTTATATCACGTATAGGAGCTTAGTCATCCTGAAAACATTCATTGGCATGGCAACAAAAACTAGTGAAACGAAGGAAGAGTACCAAAACTAAAATATGTACACAGCTCGTTGTCACCCCCTAGTGGTAGAAGCAGGCAGCACCTGCCCGTCTATGTAGTCATTAAGGCACTAAACATCAAAAGACCGAAGACACGTAGACATGTGTTGTGTGTATGAAAGCATAGAAGTGTGTTACTATAGCATAGAGGTCCCCCAACTTCACCAAGAAACACAATCTCAGTGATCTTTCTTAACAATACACAGGCGTTTCTGATTAGCCCAGATCATACAAACAACAGCACACAAAGTGATATCATGACACGTGACGACGCAGACTGCATTCAAGGCTTTAAACATCAAGTGGACAGCCTACCACAAAAGGGAGATATCGGATTGGATATCCCTCCCTTTCAGCCCACACTGACTTTCCATACCTACCACACGTACAGTATAGCAGAGTTTCTGTTGAGTAGAGTAGAGACTGAATTACCATCTGGGTAACAATTGTCTGTATGTAGGAACTCTTATCGAAGCATGACAGAATGGGCCAACATGTCACTCTTGACATGTACCGTATTACCAGGTGAAAATGCCCTAAATTAATTCCTACAATGTTAAAGGTTTTAAACCGCCAAAATATAAATCCAGCAATTCAAAATACAAATAATAAATGTTTTGCAAAAATGTATTCTGTTAAAATGTGTTCTCTGTTAAAAGACTGCATAATAATTGTATCCTGAGATTATGAGGGAGAAATGATAAAGGGGCCATGCTGACAGTTCATGGCTAATGTTAAAGGTGGAAAGTCTTGCATCATCTCCGTTGTATCCCTATCACTTGTGCCTTCGGAGTCAGGTTTGAAACAATGTCCATTCTGCATATTTCCATGAACCATACTCTTCTTTGATTTAGCTGCTCGTCAACTGTGTAGTGTGACCAGGCATTGGTTCTGTTGTAAAGTGGAATCCATCATTTAGAATTTCTTTGAGAGTTTTTGAGTGGTGATGTTAACGGCTTACGGCTCTGACCTCTGACCCCAAGACTCTTCTGTGTGACTCCCTGGACTGCAACGAGTGTGACCCATGCTCACTTTGCAAAGAGCTCGTCGGTCACTGAAACAGACATCGGACATCAGTCGGCAAGCGGTCGCATGCCTGTGATTGGTCAGACTTGTGGGGTT
This sequence comes from Micromesistius poutassou, assembly GCF_964030765.1. Classification (NCBI taxonomy): domain Eukaryota; kingdom Metazoa; phylum Chordata; class Actinopteri; order Gadiformes; family Gadidae; genus Micromesistius; species Micromesistius poutassou. The sequence continues at coordinate 3,290,078 of NC_140279.1, forward strand.
CCCCCAAACAGAGGTAGGCTCGCTTAAAGACAGCATGCTGAGAGGCTGTGGGCAACTCAAATTGTCAACAGTTGGTAACGCTACTAAGTCAGGAGAGAGAGTAGAACGTGGGAGCCATGACGCTCTGTTATCCTGGGACGTCCATTACGGGGAAAAGGATGGAGTGGGGTCCCCTCTGTCCGACTCCTTACCGTGGTCCGCGTCTTACTTTAGCTCCTGAGAAGGTTGACCTCTGGATCCTAGAAGAAGCAAGAACAAATCATTTGATAGCCCATTTAATAATGTGACACTTCATCACTTCATAATCATTGTTTATGTGTCAATGACATGCTAAACATTTTCATTCCATTAAACAGTTTTATGAATCCAACCTCTAACACGGCCTCACACCAGGTGCCTACCGCTCAACGCAGGGCTCTCCCTCCGGGCCACCCGGGGGCCCAGGGTGGGCCGGGTCACTGTTTCCTGCGGACCACCTGCTGGAGGTGCAGCTCGCTCTCCGCAGCCACAATGGGAAGCTCATACTTCAAATGGTACGAGATCAGGTGGCTGATGCTCTCGAATAACATGTCTTTGGTCCGGACCTGCACGGAGGCGGAGCACAGGAAGACATCAGGCGACCGGAGATGGGACCTTGTTGTTGTTGTTGTTTTTGTTGTGGTTGTTGGACTGGAAATGACTGAAAGATTTCGATTTGGAACCACGGTCTCCATTGCTGTTGCTTCATTGTATACCACTCTCACAGAGTGTTATTATTTGCTGAATCAATTACTTAAATGATATCTGTCATAATAATTACAAAGCATTATTATTTCTAAAGAAACGTTTTGTAATTACCCGTCAATGCAGGTTTAGTTAAATAGGACAGATCAAAAACAAATGTCATTCAGAGTGCTTGACATAGGCAGGCAACGCATAATAATATTTGTAATAATAAATGTCAATACTTGAATCAATCATTCATTTGTCCATGGTTCCATTCAAGGTAAAAATAGTTTTTTTAATATTATTATTATTATTATAAATATATATATTCATATTTGTAAATTAATAATTATTAAATCATATTATGGATTGGCCCTTATATGAAGCAACCCTGACCCGTGGCCTTTGCCGATTGGCGGAGCCGTTCCTTCCCTCCCACGCGGAGCAGCACTCACCACGCCCTCGGGGTCCACCAGCAGCAGGTGCTTGGGCAGCCCGCAGTGCATGCCCGTCAGGACGTACTGGCCCGGGTTGGTGGTGCTCTCCCGGACCAGGAAGTCCCCGTCCCTCATCAGGACCTTCTCGGCGTCCCGCCGGCTCATGCGCCCGTGGTACCAGGACTCCCTGCGCAGCTGCTCCTCCGTGGGGGCCACGGGGGCCCGGCGCCGCGGCGGGCTGGGCCACTGGTCCTCTAGGACCACCACGCCCACTCCTCCTCCTCCTCCTGCTGCTGCTGCTGCTGCTGCACCTCCGCTGGCCTCGTGGAGCTTCAGGGCGTCTTCGAAGGGTCCTGTCGTCGACCGTCCGCAACAGAGAGAGGGGTTACCTTCAGTGGACCGGACCTCCTACGCGATGGATCACTGGGAACCAGTGTTAACCGCAGTAGAATCCCTGTTGGCTTTCATTCTTACAAGCTTACAAGCTTGTTTCAGTTTCTTTCTAATGAGGAGGTGAAACATGTTAGGAATATAGAGAGAACGTTCTTCCTGTTTGGAAGGGATTCCGCACGTTTACATTCACATGTAGGGCATTTAGCAGACGCTTTTATCCAAAGCGACTGACATACATTTGTCAGAAGAAAGAGAAACAATATATTGCTGTCAGTGCCAAGCACTAGCTTCCTTGTATCGAACGATGATATATGAAGTTCATATTGTCTTTAACACTTAATATCATTAACGGAATTGTTTTTAATTCTCATTTAAAGTGTACAGATTTCATAATAGGCTTTGGTTAAACTGCTAATACACGAGCTGTGATTGTATCTCAAGGCGTCTAAAACGGGTCACACGAGAACAGGACTTACGCATGTCAAATATGTCTTTCTGGGGACTGTCTGGGCCCTTGTGTCCGTTGGGCCCCTGGGCGAGGGAGTCCATGCAGTCCAGAGTCTGAGTGTTAACGTACAGGTGCTCCTCATAGTCCCTGCTGCCGGACGACTGGCCGTCTGCACACAGGTAACCGTCTGATGTGGTACGAGAAAGCACAGAAGACATTGTATTTGAGTCCAGTCTTTCATGGTACACTGCATATTGGTGTGTGCATGTTAGTTATCGTTGGGCTGCTTTAGTGCCACACTGTGTAACTGCATGACCAAAGGGATACATAGTATGGAAAGCGATTGGTCGTGAAAGCTTTGCTTTTCTGGCTCCCTCTGAAATGGCTCATTTTCCGCTGAAGAATGGTGGAATTTGTATACAGTGACAGTGGTTTCACGACAAAAACAAAAGGATTCTGACTTACTCCCGGAATTAAATGATAAATTAACGATTTATTGCAATATGTTGTTAGTGGCTGCGATACCTCAGTACGGCCACCAGGGGTCTTACCCGAGCTATTGCTGGCTTCTGTGTCCCAGTGCAGCTCATAGCACAGCTGTCCTGCAGAAAAGGACCCTGGGTCTCTCCTCCCGGATGAGCACAGCTACAAACCAATAAACAAACAACACAGACCATGATGCATATTTAAACCTTGTGCAAAGTGCACAAGGTGCAAAGTTCCCCACCTAACGTTTCTGAAGCACTGCTTCCTTGAACCAAAGACACTCGTATTATGTTTTGTGTGCTGCAGTGAGCATTGGGAGGTCTCTCCTTATCCATCCAACAACACACAGGTCTGGTCTGCTGCTGTAATCATATCTTTATCTCTCAATTACGGCTGGGTCCCATCATTCAGGATCATTCAGGACCAGCCCGGGCCTTTTAGAGCCAGAGTGTACGGTAATATGCTTGTCGATAGCCATGTTAACATTACAGGGAGAGGAAGCATGAAATGTCATTAGTTACCTTAGATGTTTTAACATTCACATCCCGTTGCTGGGTGGGACTGTCTGACCGGTAATGCTGAATTAGACTAAATGTACACATATTCCGCATCATTTGGTAGCCTCTCACATTATGCATTGCTGGAAACCCTCAGCAACATGCAGATAGCATCAGTTGTAGCTATGCATGGGATACGTATTGCCAAATATGCAGTCTTTCTAAAGACTTGATTCACAAATAAAAAGAAGACGGTCATTTGAATTTGATAAGAGTGTTATTCTAAATATATACAGTATATTTGTGGAGTGTATTTAATAATCTATTATTTCTACAAATTCAAACCTAGTCTTTGATTCCGCTTTCTTTTTTGCTACCATTATTAGACACCTACCCACCCTCCTCCACTGGTAGTGGATGAGGTGTCATACCCCCCCCTCCCCCTCACAGACACACACACTCGCGTAAAACGCTTGGGTAGCTTGAAAAATGATGATGCTCTATAAATGCAATGAATTATCATAATTATTATTGCTGCACCACCCTCCCTGTAATACCCCGCTTCTGTGCTCCTTCTCAGGGTATCATCCCCTCTGAGGTCTCCTCCCTCGCCCTTCGTAGGGCTCAGGGGCTCAGGGTTCATCCTGTTGTTGAGACTGTGATCAAGGCTCGCTACCCCAAATACATTGTACTTGACTTGAGCTTATACCTGATTGGCTGCCTTGCTCTGGGGCTGGGTGTGGATGTGCCCAATCAGAGAGGTGCTGGGCCGGAGCCGGGAGTCCACCACGCCCCCCAGAGGAGGCTCCTTCCCGGGGATGCTGTTGTAGTAGTCGTGCTCCGAGGACTCGTCCTCCTCTCCCCAGGAGGGGTCCTCCAGCCGGTGGCTCCTGGTGAACCCGAGAACCCGGAGACAAGACTCAAGGTCAAGGTCAAAAGACAAGGCGGACACAACGACGGCGACGGTGGAAAAAGTGATTGCCGCGTTAAACCCTGCACTGCACTGTCTCTACGTCGCTATGCTACTGTCGTCACGTTTAAAAACGGCGCCATGAAACTTTTCTATGTAAATGTACTCCATGAAGAGAAGTTTGAAATAGGTTGAGTTCCTCAAGAATAATGCACGCCTATCCACAAGGGAATTATTTTATTATAAAATGTTACGTTTATATATATAAGTAAGTTGATATATATATATATAAGTAAGTAATATATAATATATATATTTAAGTCCTATAATAGATTAAATAGCAGTAATGTTGCAAACAAAACGGTGGTCTGAGGTCTGGGATGCTGTCCCCTCACATGTAATACACACGCTGTGGTCTGTACATACATCAACACACTCTGAGGTTATGGTTGGGGCCAGTGCAGTTGAAACCCGATACAAGCGGACTAAACAAGGGGAGGAGCCACAGGCTGCAGGATAAAAACTTGTCTAATATTTATAACAATCAGATTGAAAGATGGATTTTGTGACAGTCGGAGATGAGGGTTCAGGTTTCCCTCACATGGGCAGCAGAGAAATCAGAGAGGTTTGTATCAGGTTTGTATCGGTGAACGAAAATGCAACTCTGCAATTTTATTCAACTCAGCAAAACTTTCCATGGTCTGTGAACCTACGGACAAATCCTATGAAGTATGATGGGATATTACGATCGATGAATTCCTCCGTAACAGTAACTTTATCCTTAAGAAGACCAGGAGCATGCGAATCTGGTGGTAATATTCAAGAGAAAGTGCCTGCGCCTCAAAATATAGGAGAGATAGAAGAATAAAGTGCTTAACATGGATGATAATGGAGGAACTGTGTGGAATTCAACCCATCATATCCACAAAAGACATGGCTGTGGATGGGAGGGCGTTCTCACCTCTCCATCGAGGGGGCCATGGTTTTGGGGGGGCTGTGCAGGTACTGTTTGAACTGAAGCTCGAAGGCCTGTCCGATGGTACTGATAACACTCTGGGCTAAACCATCGGAGCACTCCAGGATGTGACACGCTGGGAGAGAGAGAGAGAGAGAGAGAGAGAGAGAAAGGGGTGGGGGGGGGGGGAGAGACAGTGGGGTCAGTGGGTTTGAATACTAAAGTCTTACTAGTCGGCTGTGATATTCAGAATAACAGTCATGTGGCTTTTACTTACATTATTTATTATCTTTTATATTTAAGGTTTGGACACTTTTTCTAACGAATGATCTCAAATGTTTTTGACTTGATTTTCTATAAAAAAAAGAAAATACTAGAAATGCTTAAAGAAATAGGTGACACGTACAAATTCACGTACACGTACAAACGTACAAATTCACACACCAAACTCAAAAACAACTTACATCAGAATACATAAAAAATTGAAGAATTTCCAAAAGAAATCTGGAAACATAACAAGAATCCAGTGACAGTGAGTCACACACGACCCGCGCTGGGGTAACATGTGACATTGTGTCACCACGGCCCTGAGCTGGTGTCAAACTAACTAAACAAACTAAAAACAACTGTCTGTGGGCGGCTGTTGAGCAACAAGAGAATGTTCCAGATACCTCGCTGATTGACCGGATCTTTGGCCACGTACGCAACATAGTCCGGTGTGTCCTGCAAACGCAAGAAAAGGAAACGGAAATGCTCCATGAGCGGGGCCATTCAGAGCACTGTAATCACGTTAGAGCTCTCATTGATTCCTGGGTCATGAGGTTCGGTCGCAGGTCACCGTGGTTCAGACCAGCGCCATCTGCCAGAGAGGCCCGGTCATAAAGGAGACAACAAGACAGAAGGGAGCGACCGCCAAACTCACCGTGTCTCCGCCAGAGGCAAAGGAGATGGACTGCATAGGATGGTGTGCTATCACCTGGAAACCAACGCATGGTAGAACATAGAAAGGCCATTCGGTTAAAAAAGGATTCCCTCCAGGGGAGATTCAAGTCAGGTGGTTTTGCACACAACAAGAATGGAATATAATCACAGTACAGTTAATAATGAGAACTGTTTTGGCTGCAATGATAAATGCCCCCAGAACAGGAAACCCTTAATAGAGAATGTTATTCGGTCTTTATCATCCGAAACTGTGGAGTCTGACCTGTCGTGTGGTGGGGATGAGCAGACTGAGGCCTTCTATGGAGATGTTGACAGCGATGCTCATGCCTGCAAAGCGCAGGTTACTCTTCCCCATGATGGACAGAAGAGCTTTGTTCAGCGACTGCGTCACAAACAGTACAGATCAACATGAGAGATCTGCTTTTTCAGCCAAATACACAATAGAAATTTTCAAAACGTTGCGAGAATTCATAGAAATGATCAAACAGAATGTAAGCACACAACGACAATTGTATTTTATTTTGTTTATAAAATCATCCCAAATTGTTAGCAAATTTGCTAAGGCCATTGGATTCAATCATTTGTTTTAGAGTTTTTAGTTGATTGAACACCGTATCCTTCTGCCATTCTATTCCCATATGCTGTTTGATCTGCACATGCCCAGAAGAGCTACCCTTTAGGACTGACCTTCTTCCTCCACGCCCCCTTACCGCCAGGCACAGCGTCGCACAGCCTGTTGATGGCTTCCCTGGTGGGGGGAGAAAGGTCAAAGGTTAGATAAACACCACAGAAACCCAACATGCTGATCAGGAAGTCACGCACATCCATGTGGGCGGTCCATGGACGGGCAAGCAGAGCTGACCAATGGCATCGGAGGGCGTTAAAAGTTCAAAGTGTGTCAATGTTTACAAATGACGACGCGTATCGCGCCATCGATCCTTCGGTTGAGACAATGTGTAACGAATAGTTAAACACCCCTCCTGCACAGCATCAGGGCAGACGTAGACTTGTTTTCAAACAGCGATTTGAAGAGCGATTCCGAGCGCTCAGGGCCATCGCATGTAGGATAAACATGTTGCATAAGCTAGGAAGGAACAGTGGGTCTCTGTTCCATCGCTGCATGCGAGGGTCATAGATCCCAGATCCAGCGGAGCTCAAAGGGAATGTTTTTCAAGAAGTCAACCCTCAAAGAGACCACACTGGGTTTTTGGTACAGCCAACGATCAATGAGTCGATTTTGGAAAAGTAAAGACCTATTTCCTCGATAAAACCATTCTCGTCGAATGCATCAGTCTAGTTCTGTTGCTTATGATGTTAACCTTCTGTTCTTTTATTGACATTTGTTGGGGCACTGAGCACTGCTTAACCCCACAGTAATAGCGAGTCCAGGAGTCCAGCTGTTGGATATTTTTGTTCAATCTGTGGGATTTGGACTCTTGGGAATAGCTGCATAATAACACCCATTGGGTTCGGAGCTCTGCGGATCTGGCAGGGATCAGCAGTAAACTGTGGAGCCCTCAGGACTCAAGTTTTTTGTCCTTCCATTGTAGGGGGGGGGGGGGGGGCACAAGAGACTTGTCAAATTCGCAAACCATGCCCCTATCAAATGGCTCGTGAATATTTAAGAAGCAGTCCCAGGCCCCGTCTCAATTAAAGGTCTTCACTGGGATTTAGTTTTGTTTAACACCACAGTGGATGACTCAGTGGGAGCAGACGATGCATTGTTGCTGTTTAACTTTGCTAACCTGTATCCTAGCTTCGGCCCTGGAATCCAAACGCTAACTTGCATGACTTCTCTTTGCCTTGATGAGCAGAAGGCAGATGCTCCAGAACGGCAGAATGGCTTACCGGTGGAGTTTAAGGAAAACACTGCTTATTTCATACATGATACGTGAAAGGTCAGGTATCCTGCTGAAGGAGGCCTACAAATAGACTGCATACTATGGGGCTCAAATCCAGAATCTTTCAGCTGGGGGTAAAACAGCTCGACTAGACACTACATTGCACTGCTAGTTGAGATTGATTCTTACAATCACATGCCGATATTCTTGGTAAAATTAGCTCTAAAAATGTACTTTCACCAAAGTCTTTTCCCGGAGATATTTTACGAGCATATCATGAACACAGAGGAACAGTTTTCCTGAAATTCAGAGTTGCTGGCGTGGTGCCCTCAACGTCAGAAGGACTGGTATCGTGTGATCTCCGGACCAACAGGCAGAGGCTCGCTGTGAAGAACTGGAGGGGAGAGAAATTAACCCCAAAATAACCCGATTTCTGGAGAGCCATGATGATCTCCAACCCATGCACATAAAAGACGTCTTCTCGATATCCTGGCATATTGACACAATACAAATAGTAAGAATCCTCTCTCTCTCTCTCTCTCTCTCTCTCTCTCTCTCTCTCGTGTTGTCTTGTTGTTTTGAAGAGCCGTCTGTGAGTCACACCAGACATTACCGCCAGCATGCGTTCCTAAGGACCACACCGAGGCCCTCTGCTGTCATTAGCCCGACATCATCAATAATAGATCTCCATCTCCCCACCTCTGCTGCCTCCACCCCACCCCACCCCACCCCTTCATCCACTTAAGTCTTTGGGGGCACATGGGCTCAGATTACCACCAATCGATGAGAGAGAGAGCAGAGAAAGAGACAGACCAGTGTGAGGGAGGGAGGAAATGTGGACAGAGATAGATGAGCTTGGACAGCATTCCCAAAAAGGCCCGGGGATGGCAGGGTATCCGCCCTTTCATAACAATAACATCACGTGGAGTGTAGAAATATACTCTGAATACAGGAAGATAGTCATTTGTGATTGTGCACAATCATACATACACTAGAATACATTAGTGTATGGCTGAGAGTCGATCTGATTTAGGAAAGTTGGTGACATTTGAATCCACAAATCCATTTACCATACAAACAAAGAAATATAGAAATATCCCCTGTGATGCATTCAGTAACCTTTCCCAAAGAATTTCAGACACAAAGTTAAAATGCCGTCGGAGCAGGCATGGTGGCTTGGTCTCACCTCAGACCTGGCCCACACAATTGTCTGAAAGGCTAAAACCCCTTCTCCTAAATGAACTATTCTCTGGTGGGGATGTGGGATAACAAAATCCATTTGGCTTGCAGATTGGCCGCTGAAACGGTGCTTCATCTCATCTCATATCGGATCACATGCTGCTGATTCAGCACTATGGCCTGAGAGAGAGAGAGGGCTGTAGCCATGCAGCTTACCTCGTCACCTGAGTCCGGGTGTTGAAGTCCAGCGAGCGCATCGATTTCAGCACCTCGATGCAGCCCATGTACTGCTCAGAGGAGCCGTCATGAAACACACAACAGAACGCTCCGTCAGTATGGGTGGAACAGGGTTACATAACGCATGTCACGCAGATCTCTTATTAACAATGTCGTCACCGTTTCTTTTCACTGTAAAATGATTGGCTTCGCCTCAGAAGACGGTACTGGCTGCAAATACATTTGATCGAATTCATGTTTTATATATATTTTTTACATTTATATATAAATGTTTGGTTCAGCCTTGTATTGTTGCAGTGCATTCTACCTTGACCGTTTACTTGGTTTCAGTGCCAGGAATTGTGTTATTTTGTAACTCTACACCACAGGCACACACATCCACAGGCTGGCTTAAAGATTTTGTGGATAAGCCAGAAGACAATGAAGATTTATGGCAGTCGCATAGTCAATTACCAAGGTAGCAATATGCTCAGCATACCATATGCTCAGTGTAGTGCTTAGAACTCAGATTTCAAGTATCTTAGACGATATGGGCGTGTCACTGGCTGCCTGGAGTCTGGCTTAAAAAAAAAAGTATTACTTATCCTTTTCTGAATTTCTGATCTATAAGTTACCAACCAATGGCCTTGTCTCCAAAAAGACCCAGTGATGGGTCGTAAAAGTGATATGTGAGCACATTATATACACATTTTATATTATAGCTTGAAATGTCAGCAATTTTGGGTGTACTCCAGTGAACAGGAGGGGGTTGGGCTTGTGCTCTAGTGGCAAACAGGTCGGGTGCTAATGGTGCCTTGACTTGATTACCCGCGCTAAGAGCTAAGAACAAACTGTGACTTCCCAGGTCCCTGAGGGGTGGGGTTTTAGTGTGTGTGTGTGTGTGTGTGTGTGTGTGTGTGTGTGTGTGTGTGTTTAGGGGGGAGGTAAACCATTCTCCACCTTTTTCAACTAATTGGATAGTAGGTAGCAGCTGACTGAGAGAAAAAACCTAAACCATTTGCCATATTTTCCCTTACAAAGCGTAACAATAACATTGTATACATACTACTATACAAAAATACTTAGATTGTATATGGCCAGGACACCAAAATGTAAGTAAGTGTTCAAATGTTGTCAGTTTGTCAGTCAAATGTCAGTTTAGTGTTACTGTTCCTACCTCAGTGTAACAACATCCACAGTTCTATTGATGATGTTTGACGTTCACTAAGTAGCCTTCTGTGGGTTTACCTTGAACAATTCAGTGCTATACCAAGAGCGAACTCGATACCCATCTTATACACAGTAGAAGTTTCAAAGATCATTAAGGACTTGTGGAGCAGAGTATAGACCGCTTGGAAAGTTGCTACAAAAGTTAATACAAAGTTAATACAAACACACGCACACAGTGTGTGCGCGCGTGGGTGTGTGTGTGTGTGGGCAACCCATTGGTCTGAGAGCTTAATGAGACTTTTAACCAGATTATGGGACAGGAGGAAGTCTTCAATCAGGGAGTTCCTCTCGATCCGTCTCCTTCTCTGTCAATTGTCTCGCTCTCCCTCCCTCTCCCTCCCTCTCTCTGCCTCTCTCTCTCTCTCTCTCTCCTCCCCCTTTTGGTGACCCTCAAAGAAACCATATAATTTCCCATGAACCCTCTTTCAGGAAATTCAAGGATTCATTCCCATTAGCTTGTGTAGCCCTGCACTTATTACTGCCGGAAAAGGAAACGTCTTGTTCCGCAAAGTTTGTTATCTAATATCTCAGTCAGTCAGAGAGCCTCTCTGTATGTCTCTCCTAAGACTCAAGGCCGGCGCTAGAGTCAGGCCCACTGGGCCCGGCAGTGCACTCCTCCCAGCTTTCTAAGTGGGTGGACTGATTGAATAATGAATGGGTGGATTTGATAATTGTAAAGGAAGTACTGCAGCATCCAAAACTTTAGCCTGGATTGTGAGCCATGTGCATGTAGTGTTGCAGTGTAGGTGATGGTGATACCCTTGGGGTTATGGAATCTCCTACCCACGGATGGCTGGTTAGGAGAGGTGTGTGTGTGTGTGTGTGTGTGTGTGTGTGTGTGTGTGTGTGTGTGTGTGTGTGTGTGTGTGTGGAGGGGAAATGTGATGCCGCAACGGTTGGCAGATGCGGTGCAGACATTAATGGGTGGTGGAACTGCATGGCTATAAAAGAGAGAGAGAGAGAGAGAGAGAGAGAGAGAGAGAGAGAGAGAGAGAGAGAGAGAGAGAGAGAGAGAGAGAGAGAGCTAAGCTACAGGGCAGACATTAGCTGTCCCACGACTCCCACCTCACCTCCCAGTAGAGGGGTGGGTCTGTGTGGGAGAGAGAGAGAGCTAGAGAGTGATATGGAGCGCAAGAGATTTAACGGGAAAATAAATGGGGAGAGAGAGAGAGACAGAGAGAGAAAGCGAGAGAGAGAGAGAGAGAGAGAGAGAGAGAGAGAGAGAGAGAGAGAGAGAGAGAGAGAGAGAGAGAGAGAGAGAGAAAGCAAGAGTGAGAGAGAAAGCAAGAGTGAGAGAGAAAAAGAGAGAGAGTGTTGGCTAAAGAAAAGGGCATAGCACAGCAGAAACCCAATCACTTGACATGCATGCATTCATCAAGTGCTCCTCCCTGTGCGGCTGTGTTGCTGTGATACACGTCAGGCTTTGTGTTAACATTATTATAATTTCTATAAACTGTAGCTACTTGCAGGTGTTTGCAATGCAGTATATAACTACAACCTGTAGCTATTAGAAGAGCATACTTTAATATCTATATTTGATTTGATTTACATTTATACGTCCAATCAAACGTTCACCAACACAAGACCTCTTCAGGGTGAACTCTCTAGGAGCGGCCAATGCTAACCTAAGCTAGCACCCCTCACGGGGCTAAGAAGAGGGTTTTCCCCCTCAGTGCGGACGTACTAACGTACTAACCCAGCCCCTCTCACGTACCCGGGGAGCCAACCCCTATCTTCCACATCACATGATGCAAATCACTGTGATTAAATGTAATTGAATATGGGAATGAATGGTGCCTGTGTAATACCATTAAGGGAGTATGCTGGACCCTACAGTCGGTTAATCAGGAGCCATGTCGCTGGGACGGGGGACGGGGGGACGGGGGGGGGGGGGCTCGGGAGGAGACGTGGGGGAACTAAGGGGAGATCACGGACAGTGACGTCAAGACATCTGCTTGGGATGCTAACCCTTTGTGAGCAAACATTGCTAACCATTGCTCAAAAAAAACATACAGATATCGAATTGGTCACAGAAATAATACTATATAATAATACTATATAAATATATAAATATATATATAAATATATATATAATAATACTATATAAATAATACTAATAATAATAATAATACAGTTTACAACATTAAATAATTGTATAATCTCTGTGGCAAGAGAGTGGGGGTATGTTCTCCTATTCTGTGACTGCAAGCAGGACATCAAACTTTAATATAAATGAAAGTGATCACAAAATATAGTGTCAAGAATTACAATTTAAAAAGCACAAAGATGAAATCTGCTAAATAATAATCAATCAAATGATAAAGCTAGTATCCTATCCATTTGAAACCAGAATGTAAACAAGCTAGCAGCCCCACACAATTGCACACCAACGCTCACACGCAAATCCAATTCAAATGTTTGATAGAGATTAGATCGATACGTAAACAACTACTAACAGCAATCAAAGCCTAGACATACAGAACAGGTATTGTTTGCAACTATGGATTCCTATATAACCAGTGGTCAACAATATTATACAAATGACCATTATGGCCCTAGGTGTAAGCATGCATTCTATTTATCCAGCCTACACACTATGCTGACGCAGCCTCCCCAACAGGCTGCTCCTTGCTTTCCATCCAGATTACATTATGTATTCCTCGGGCCTGCCACATGGGCTGCATAACAAACCCGCCTGACACACCACTTGTCCTTTTGCTTTTCACCTTGATAGAGAATCGAAGGGAGTGATCAATAGTGTGTACTCCACCGATACCCTTGAGGTGTGCTGTGCAGCCACACTAGCTCCACGTCGGTGCGATGTGTGGAGCGGTTCAGGGGATGAGTAGAAAGACAAAAGGCTGACTCGGTAGACTTGTTGTTGTGACTTGGAAACTAGTCAAGTCAGTCAATACTTTTTGAAATCATAAGAGTAGAGTAGAAAGACAAAAATGCTGACTCGGTAGACTTGTTGTTGTGACTTTAAAAATAGTAAAGTAAACTAGTCAAGTAAATAAATACTTTTTCAAATCACAAGCAATCAATTCCTCTGCCTATATGGCTACACGCATACATGCATTAACATAAGGCATCCAAATGAGACACGGTACACTGTACAGCAGGGGGGCTCATAAGCATGTGTTTGACTGTGACACAGTACACTGTAAAGCAGGACGGCTGGCAGGCGTGTGTGTTTGACTCACTCTGACGATATAGGACGCCCCGGGTCCAGTTATCTTCTTGTCGGGGTGCAGCCAGCCCTGCGACGGCTTATGGAGGAAGCCTGCCTTCTGGCTAAAATCCTCCCCCTCCAGCCACATGCCCTCCACCCGGGTGCGGCGGCTCATGCCTGCCCTGGAGCCGCCGCCGCCGCCGCCGGGGCTCCCCGTGGTCTCCGCCGCGGGGCCGAAGCCGTGGCCCCCCAGGATGGCCGCGCTGCCGGCGGATCTCTGGCCCCTGAAGGCCTGCAGGGAACAGGGGGTGACGCACACCGGGTCGCAGGAGTTAAGCACCGCGGCCAGGCTGGCCACGGGGCCTCTGGCCGGGGCCACGCTGCTGGGGCCGTGCGCAGAGGAGGTGGAGGAGGAGGAGGAGGAGGGGCCCTGCGAGGAAGCCTTCGCTGAGTCCTTGCTGGAGCCGGAGCTGGAGTTGGAGGGGCTGCGGCTCAGCAGGGAGTTGGAGAACTTCCACTGGGGCATCCTGGGGATGAGCATGCAGAAGGTGGTGGTGGAGTCCTGCTCGCCGTCCAGGCAGGGCGAGTCGGCCAGGGCCGCGGCCCCGGCGGAGGAGGAGGAGGAGGACCTGGGGTCCAGAGTGGGGAGGGGGGGCAGAGGCAAGCTGGGGGTGGAGGAAGGGACCACCGGCGTGGCCGCCACTTTGCCGCTCATGGCCAAGCTCTGCATCAGGTCGTCGGCGGAGGTCACAGAGTCGTTGCGGAAGCGGTCATACTTTGGCTTCAGCAGCATGCCCGGAGAAGCCGCCTTGGAGCAGGGGCCGGGGGGGCCGGGCAGGTGGGGCGGCTAACTGATGAAGGGATGAAGGGCAGAGTTGCAATTGAAGAAGAAGAAGAAGAAGAAGAAGAAGAAGAAGAAATCTGCAAGGGGAGAAAAAAACAACTCCAGGGGAGAGTCCTGCAGCTGCCTCAATGTTGACCACTAGCACGGTCTCTCACCCACACACCCACACACCCACACACACACACACACACACACAGGCGCGCGCACGCACACACATGCTTCCCACTCTCATGCTGCTGCTCCTCTCTCCGCATCCAAGACGAGTCTCCTAGCGTGCGGCGCATTGGGCTGACTCGCTCGTGTGCTCCTCCACACACACACACACACACACACACACACTCTATCTCTCTCTCTCTCCCTCCCTCTCTCTCTCTCCCTCGCCTCTCTTTGGCTCCCTCATTGGATGATGTCATTGTGTTATTGCTCGCCCAGTAGCCCTGCCCTGCCCAGCTCCGAGGCAGCCCTCACACAGCATTAGTACACATCTGCCACCGAGCCACGATCAACACACACACACACACACACACACCCACCCGCACACACACCCACATCAATCAAATGCACACGATCAGAGAAGCCCTATCCCTATCGTTTACATGTGATCAGACGTGCACCGATTAACAAAGAACGTTGATGATAGTTAACCATAATTCAATACCATACAAATACACAAAATATATATGTATTAGATAGAGGGGTAACCCTTTCCTTTCGACCCCTTTGAGTTCTTAAATTATAGGAAATCAGTCAAACCTCCAATTCTGACACAATTGTGCGTGTGTGTGTGTGCATGTGTGTGTCATAACGTATTTTCATGGAAAGAATAACAAACTCGTAAATTGATCAAAAGCAGAGTTATCTGCTGTCTGAGAACAAAAACACTAAAACTACCCTTATCCCATCTGCTGTCTCCCCCCCCCCCCCCCCCCACACACACACACACACCATCTACCCACTCAGGTCATCACAACTCCCTCCCCAGAGAGTGATCCGCCATCTTCTAGAAGGCACAAGCCATTTAGCCTCTCACTTTCACCCCCCCCCCCCCCCCCCCCCCCCCCTCCCATCATTTGTGATCATTCCGTCTTATCTCACACTGGTCTCTCCCTCCCTCTCTTTTATTTATTTCCCTCTCACCCAGTCCTTGCTGTCCTATTGCACCCCAACATTAAGTGGAATAACCAGGAATTTGTAATACTAACACACATGCCCCCCCCCACACACACACACACATGCCCCCCCCCCCCCCACACACACACACACACACACACACACACACACACACACACTTATCTGAGGAGAAAATCCAAAGAGCAGCAACCCTGGAAAACATCTTTGTATTCATCTCATAATCTGCCTTAACGCAAGGTCAAATCAAGTGCACGGAAAACAGAGCACGTATTTATAGGAGTCTCCACTGCAGTGCGTTCGGTTTCTTGGAAAAAGCAAGAGAACAGACTGTGAGGGCTTATTGAATAACCACAATATCAAAATAAAGAAACTGTTTGGATTCTTTTAATAAGAAAACTTTGAAAATGAATTTTGCTGGATATTTCGGAACTGAAAACATTACTGTAAACTATACAAAATATCTTTGTCTTGCATAATACAACAAACCAGCACAACTTTATTAACATTCAGTTCGATTTATACTATTTTCTTGCTGCCCAGAGATGACACAGAAATATCTGAGGTTTTCATTTTTAAATAAAGAAAAGCATAGAAACAATTCAAAGCAAGACTAACTTTGAACTAACCTTGTGCAAATGCTTTAGTGGTGTTACAGCCACTAAAACATTTGCACAATGTTTGCATGGTTTCACAGCGTTAAAAAAGATAATAATGTTCACAACCTGACAGTAAACTCACCGACAGAAGATATAAGATGCCTTCCTAAAACTGCACTGTTTCAATAAACCAGTATCGTCCATGATTAATAGGCCTACTATTGGCGGGATCTGAAGATATTCCTTTGCCAACGGCCAGCAGTCTGTTTCACTGTAAAATGTACTCAGACAGGACTCCCAGTGCCATAACAAACCCCCTCCTCCCCAAAATATCAGTTGTCTGTGAGTTACATACCACACGCCCGTTATGTCCAGTGGCCTTGGACTTAACATCTTTACTACCTGTAGGCCTATGGCTACCTTGAATTCAAGTAATTGACCTTTATATAAAATTTGCCTTTAAATAAGACTACATTTAACTTCAGAACAATGCTTCTGGGATTATATAGCAAATCAATATTGATAGAATATAACGTTATGCATATGATACCGCTGATGGTATACTTCTTCATAGTTTAAGTATTAATTGTGCAAAGTTAAAAATGGATTGGATGTGTTCTTCTACTATCCTATTTCTGACATGGAAAAACCGGTGTCAAAGTAATTCTGTTGCAGCCCTGTGCATAAATGGATGATATATTTACACGCTCCCTCGATTGCTTTGCATACAAGAGCAGCACAAGTCATGCTGTGAATGCACCTCCACTCATTAGCAGCTATTACACCGGCGAAAACTGATTACATCTCAGAACAACACATACTATTTCTGGCCAGAGAACATCAAAAGAACGCCAAGTTTGTTTACTTACGTTGTAATGATATGGATGCCTGGATGGATCCATGGACAACTTAACGTTAGTTTAATACTGTGAAATATTTAGTTTGTTTGCAAAACATTGGATAATACGTGGCGTTTACTGTGATGCATGTGTAGGCCTGCATGTTTTATTTCATTAGTAGCAGTAAAAAGGACCAATATAGCCGTTAGTATCGTAGGCAATGGTTAAATGTTGTAAAATTGCAGCAGATTAAATTTTAGTTGTGTTAGAAAAACAAAGAATTGCGGTGTGTATGTGCACGACTAGGAAGCGCTTATTTGTCCCTGCGCGGCTCCCGTCCCCACAGTGCGGAAGGCGGGGACGTTTCAGTTTAAATTTACGCAGCCCGAAACCAGCGGCAGAGGCGGAGGAAGAGTTGCTATCGTAAACAGCAATACAGCATCACCACTAAGACTTGAATACCAACGATTTCGTCAATATGTCGAAAAAGCAGATTTTCTATTCCGACAAATACACCGACGAAGAGTTTGAGTACAGGTGGGTTACTTGATATTTGTTTCCGAGTTGTTTTCCCACTCCTGGCTGCTGTTACCACGCTGACGTTAGCGTGTAGTTAGCGGTCTTAAAGCGAGTCCACTTTGCGCTATACACCATTATCAAGTGTTAACGTGAGCCTTATGCCCTATTAACATGGCGTTATAACAGAAACATGCTGTCGTGTGTCGTGTGCTAGTGTTATTACTGTGCGCCAATCGCCAATGTAAAAAGCGCCCTCTTTCTGGTTTGTTTTGCAACGAAGGGGAAGGTTTCGATTGAATGTTAAGCGTTAACCCACACACATCAATCATGCGAAACCGTCGAATAGCAATAACATGGTTTTAAAAGGTTGGGAAGTTCAAACGTTGAAATGTTTAAACGATTTGTTTCATACGGATTTCGTCTCGTTGGCAGGCATGTTATGCTTCCCAAGCAACTGTCCAAACTGGTGCCCACGTCACACCTGATGACGGAGGACGAGTGGAGGGGCCTGGGCGTCCAACAGAGTCAAGGGTGGATCCACTACATGATCCACAAACCAGGTGAACAACACGTTTACGACCCCAGTATTACCTAGTTATTATTTGGGCAAAGATGTGGACTTAAAGTGGGTTCAGCCATTCTTTTTTCCATTGCCTTCCTCAATGAGGGGTGCTATACTGACACACATTGTTGCTTTGTTTGTTCTTTCCAGAGCCACACATTCTACTGTTCAGACGGGCTCTTCCACTGGAATGAGGGAGGGCTATCTCTCGTGTCTATATGTAATTATCGTTGCTCCAGGCCCTTCCTCTCTCATGAGTGCATCTCCAAATGTTGTTTCTTTTATTTAAAACTTGTTTTTGGAGGTAAAAAAAAAAAGGCCAGCAGGACTGAGAGCTGAAAGACGGAGCTCAGCTGTTACGGCCAACAAGCCTACAAGTTGTGCTGTGTTTGATAAGCTCAATGCTTACCGTATGATGGTAGAAGTTCCCCTGGATCAGTTCCATTGATCTGCTTTGATGTTTTATGTTTCTTAAATGTAAGAATTTCATGTTCTGAAAGAACTTACGTGGTTCAATCTTTTATTTTTCCTTTATGCTGATGGCCTTTATGAGCATGTGTTCTTTCCACAACTTTCTTATTTCTATTCAAGAAAAAACTGTTTTGTAGTGATCAATAAAAAGGGTTAGAAAAGTAAATTTACAGACACATTTGTTAATTCATTTTTCAATGCATTTGCTGTCAACTATTTGTCTATTTTCACATCTATTCTTTCCACTTACATGTTGCAGAAGTTGGGGCTCTCAACTTAAGCAGCAAGTGGTTCAGTCCGCCAAATGAACGACTAAAGGGGTCACAAACTCTGAGTGTCTTGTGCCCAGTGAGTAGGCCGGCGCCCGGGGTTTATTGATGGTCACCTTCTCAGGGTTGTGGGTTCCCGGGCCCGGCTTCTTCGTGGCGTCCCTGGGTAGACCGTGGCGCCCCAGCATGGAGAACGCTGGCTGCCTGCGCAGGTACACACTGGGGTCTGTGCAGTTGTATTTGCACGGCCCAGGGGTCTTGCACAGATCTTCGGATGGGCCCCCAGTCTTGTAGAAACCAGACATGGTGTAGCTCGCGCTGGCTGCCTTGTTGGGAACCTGGGGCCCCAGTAGCGACGGCAGGGAGTACTTATTTGGTGCGGGTACAGCGTCCACGGCCCGGTACATTGTTCGGGAGCCCATGGTGTAGGAGGGGGGCTTGCGTTGGGTGTTGTAGGTAGGGGTCTCGGGGCTGTAGGCGCCGGGTCCAGGTGTCTGGAAGATTGCTCCTGATGAATAACACAAAAGGATTTAACGGGGAGAATAAACCATATGTCGGACAAACTGTCGAGTGTTTGCAAGGGAATATATTAGAGATGTCGGTTGGCTGCAACTGGCACAGAGCGTGCTGTCAGTAGCACATGCTTGTGAACAAGGCTCAAGAGCTTGAAGCAATCCTCTCAGGAATAATAATTAAAGGGGCAGTTAATCAATGGAATAGGGGAATCAAATATACAGGATTTGCTGCTTTATTTTCAAAAGACACATACAACATTTTCACTATTCGTTTTCATCCCTGCACATATACACTTACTTTGCGCTTTCACTCGACCCAAGATTGAGTATGCCGGGTTTCCATCTCTTCCAAAGCGAGTGATTTTAGCATCAACGTAGTATCGAGGCCCAGGGCTGGAGTCTACACAATACACTGCATGAGGGAAGAATAATAAAACAAACTACACGCTCACTACGTATTCATAAAAGGCTTTGGGGTAATAGATTTTTCACATGGGTGATGCTGATGGGTTACCCCTCCCTACTGGCTATACTTTGACATTACACTAAGATTACTGTCAAAGCCATGGAGGCTCAATGTATTAAAAAGGGTTCTTGGAATGGGAGGCACTCTATTTAAGGAGGTTAAAGTCATCAAGGGAAAGTCTTTGAGAGCCATTATTTTAATTGTACTAAAAGAGATTGGTGTTCTCAAGATGATGAACGTTGTACCCACAACAGATAGATGTGTGTGTGTGTGTGTCAGTAGGAACCACAGGACTCACTGTTGTTGCTCATCCGTCCGTGGAAGGAGCAGGCAGGGCTGGTGGGTTTTGTGAAGTCGTGGCCTATGAAGCCGATGGTAGAGGGCAGTGAGTAGCGGCCAGGTCCCGGTCCTAAAGAGACGGAAGGTCTCCGTCACAAACATTTACTCTCTTTCTGATCACTTTTACTATTATTGAGACTCTTACGTAATGTCAAAACTATTTGACCACTATTTTTGATGATGCACGTAGGAGCAAATTTGGGTTTTCCATAAGATGTAATTGAAAGATATAAATAAAATGTATAATTATTAGTTTAAGCTCAAATGCAACCATGTCAATTTAAGTGGTATCTGTCAATTTTGGCCCCTCTCAGTTAGTGGGCAGGAAACTTTCAGAATAACTAAGTAATAACAGTGTTCTGTCCACTCCAACTGGCTGTGCTCGTTCACGTGTCTGTGAACCAGCGTAGCTCCTCTGTTGCACAGTGTGAGTAGGAGGGGTTTTGTTAGGGGATGGTAAGATTCAAAGATTCTTGTCAACAAAAAGAGAGGTACGGGCTGGCCAGCATCTTTTTCCAATTAGTTAATCTGTTATAAAATGGTTTTACTCGATGACAGTTTATCACCATCAATCAGCATTTATTACACATATGTCCAGGTTATTTTAATCTACAAGTTGATTGAAATGTTACAAACGGCGACTTTAAGTATTAAGTGTACAAAGACATTCCTCTTGTTACATGTCATTCTAAGTTACATCATACTGCACATTCCAAACAAAATCCAGTATGTTTATTTTGAACAAAAAGTCCTTCCACTCCCAATTCATAGTAGACAGCTCATCAGCCCAAAGCTAAATGGCCTCATCTCAGACGCTCTGTCAGATAAGTATGTGATGTTCCCCGCTGCTGCAGGGAAGGCAGCACTCAGCAGTACACACCGTTCCGGCCCAACCAGTAGAATGGTATTACATAAGCATATACGACATGTTGACATGTCGAAACGGAGCTTCTGGGTACCAGGAAGCATGGCTGACCTTAGATTAGAGCCTGTGGCCAAGTCTACAGACAATGAAACAATCCTGTTTCATGATTGTACTAGTACTAATGTATGAGTCATGAAAAGGTCATAGTGGTTTAGAGGCTGTAATGGTCTCATTTCAAATGTTTAAGAGTTGCAGTATGTTTACAGATGTTGCTTTGCATTGTGTGTCACATACCTCTTTCTCTGCCCGCGATGGCTGGTCTCTTTTTCTCCACTTCACCCATGACAACAACGATACATGGACAACACAAGAATCCTTGAAGGATTATAGAAATAATTAGCAAAGTTCTACTCTGATGTATTAACCTGAACAAATTATTTATCCAATCACACACAATACATATACAGTGGAGGAAATAATTATTTCCTCCACTGTATATGACAATAACCAGAAGAGAATTTCAGCAGTATTAGCCTCTTAATGATTCAAGTCTAGTTTTGGAATAGAGGTCCATTCACAGGTCCATTTTGAGAAGATCTTCCATAGTCAAACCTAGGCTATAGCAAACCTATACTCAAAGATCAAGCATCCCAGCTTTGGTCAAACAAAAAAATATATAATGCAATATATATATAAAACATAAGTGAACAAGCTCTTTCCTCCAAAATGTAAGAGACCTGAGCCACAACTCAGACAAAAAAGTGTAAACTACAGATGAGCAGTGTTATTCTCAATTATTCTCTCAGCCAACCTCTCCAACCGCAGTATTCCTGTCCTTCCTGTTGGAGCAGCAGGTGTTTGGAGGACATATAACGATGCACCGAGCTGGCCCTCACACACACACACACACACACACACACACACACACACACACACACACACACAGTTACCACGCAGAATCACTCATGTAACGCTAGCTTCCCTCCACACAGCAATCCATGAAACCAAGATATCCCTCAGCCTCTCTTCTCTCTTCACTCTCTCTCACTCTGTGCTCATGGCTGCGTGGAGCTGGATACAGCAGTTACCACAGAGACCGTCCTGGTTGGTCTACCTCACGTCTCATCAGCCAGCGACCCCCCGTACTGCTGGCTCATTGTGTCCGTGTTGGATCACAGAATGCCTCCTCTATTCAAATTGGAGAGGTGAATTACTGTCCCTGATTCAACAGAGTTCAAAGGGGTGTTACAGCTTCCATTGAGATTTGTTGGCATATAGATCTATAAAGAAATTTCTATTCCTTATTCAGACTAAGAGCACCACTTTTTCTTTGCAGGTTTAGGCTGTTAGTAATAGGGTTAGGGTTAGTAACAGTTTTAGGGATATAAGGCTGATGAATAATTTGGCAGTGCAAATATTACACTGCACCACAACCGTGCTGTGCTAAAGAGTCCGTTGAGTGAGATGTCTTTAACAGTGGAAGAAAAGAAAACATTAAACATTAACTCTAACTGGGCTGCCATGGTTGGTAACTGGAAGAGCTTAACATAGGAAAGATACTCACAATCACACACACACACACACACATAATAGAGGCAGTGTTGTTATACAGCTAATCAGTTCACTGCTGATTATCAGTCATAGCAAACCTGAAGAAATGTTGTAGTATCAGTTTTTTTGGTTTAACTTTCCAGGAGATTGAATTGTCTGCTTCAATTCAATACAATTTTATTTGTGTAGACCCTTAATCACCATTACAGTCTCAAAGGGCTTAACAGGCCAAATATTTATGACAGCCCCCTGACCCTAGCCCCCAAGAGGGCAAGAAAAAACTCCCTTAATCAGCAAGGAAGAAATGTTGAGGAGGAACGCAGGGATGGTCAGGAGTGCAATGGGTGCCATACTTGCATTAGCTTCCGACCAACCAAGATCAAAGTGTCGATTTTATACAAACTTTATTGTTTTTGTTTGGAAACAATATGTTATAGTAATAAGAGATAACATTGATCAAATTTGGCACATTAACATTAATTAAATATTTCTTTCTTGATTATAAACTGATAATTTCACAAATTTGACAAACAAATAGCTTATGAACTGTACAATCAAACTCTCTGTTTGCCCTAAAATACGGTGACAAGTAACCAAATGTTAACAGTTTGGGTGTTTGTAGCTTGCACAATAATTTGAGTAAAAAAAAGCTTATATTACCATGAAAATAAATAGCATATTTCTATGCTACTATTATGGGACGTTGATCAACTATCTCAATAAAATTGTGTTAAAGCTTGATTAAAAAGAAAAACTGTATATATACACACAGTATCATTAAAGTGTATAGTAAAAATATAGATTGCAATGACAAATAAACGGCATATAGAAAAAACAGAACTGAAGCTACAAATAAATACCACAGATAGAAAACATAACTTTTTTTTTTGCATAACCTTGGTTGTAATTACAAACATAAATACTTGATTATTTTTATTTATCCATTACAAAGGCAGTACAGTGAGTAAAAGTCTCTACAATGTCTATTGGTGAGAAGGAGACAAATGTGAATGTGACAAGGAAAAAATAAAATAGGTCTGGAGCATGGACTGTAGCAGTCAAATAGGGTCCCTCAAACTGAACCACACACAAACACACACACACACACACACACACACATTGACTCATACATGCAGTAGCTCATACATCCATTGACAGCGATGGTCAGCCACTGAAAGAAAGAGTTACATGTGAAACATACACACACACATGCACACACACAAAAAAAAAACAAATGTACGCTCCAGATGTTTTATTTGATACTTATTTTTTTTACTATCAAGCTGCCCAGCTTGATAGGTTTTTGTTGTATCAGTTGTCTCTTCTCTACTCACTCGAAGATATTCACAAGAAATATACAATTTGGAGCCAAGGTGACCCAGGAGTTGAGGAGGGTTTCTGTGAAGGAAAGAGAACAAGATCGATCTACATCTTTGAGAAATTATGATCAAGTTTAAATATTAATTGTGTTTAACTCCCAGCTGTTTTCTAAGAGGGATTTCAAACACGGTATAGATCTCCTTATAGACATACATACTACACAGTTAAATAAGAATAGAATGATTGGTATGAATTTGTATCCTGCCAATTCTACTACCTGAATTGCAAACTACATAAGAAAGTCAATTCTAAATTGATCGTATAATTAATGGATCGTACCATCGCTCAGGGGTGTTTTTTGTGTCCAGCGTAGTTAGCTGGGTATCTGCTGGAATGACCACCCTGTGTTCTGGGCCCTTCCCCCCCGCGTGGAGCTCAAAATGGTCGTGTCCGTCGGAGTCGGCCAGGAACGGTTGAGAGTCTGGGTCGTACTCATAGGAGTAGTAAGACACCTCTGCCATAGATCCCTGCTCCTCCTCGCCTGTAGGTAGAGGAGGGAACAACAACAGTCCTGATGAATGATGAATGAGTGGGAGATTACCTGTAAAAATGTTTTACATAAATATGAATTATTGTATATTTTATTTCATTGTGCTACTTTATTATACAGTATTCATAAAAGTCACATATGCATATATTCTATTATTCACAATATTATTATTGCCACATATTAGGTTACGATGTGTACTATAATGATACCATTTCTTTCTTCATCTATTATTTTCAGTACTTATTAATCGGCTCCTTCAAATGTTATTGCATAATCGTTTAAAACATACTTTTATTCAGTATAGCTAGACAAAACTATTAATCAACAACGTCAAGTTTCTAGATTACTAGAATCATGTCATTGAACGACCACTAAGGGTCGCTCCATCCTCAAAGTTATGCTCGTGAGCTCAAAATCTATCTCTCCAGAAGACATTCCATGACCCTTTGCACAACCCCTTGAGACTTTCCAGAAGTAACCCCACATTGTTAACACATACTTAAAGATTCATCTCCTGCATCAACGTTATAAACAATAACAATATAATAATTGATGCGTGGCAGCATAATTATAAAGGGTTAACACATTCGGTCCAACAGTGACAGGTTAGCTGTTCTCCACTACGGGTTCAGTGGTAGGAGAGAACATGTCTGTACAGGGAATCTAATTCCAAGGCCCCCGTCTCTGCTCTGCTAATCTATTGAACGCTGTCAGCTCCTTGGCACACATACCCTCCCAGCCTTTACAATGCAGAGCGCACTTTCCCGGGCGTATAATCAACATTATAATGGTTTACAATGACATCATTTTACAGTATTTATTCCGTGTAATTAGCCTCTGGTTATTTCATGAGAAGGGAGGAGCGGCAAGCGCGAGTGGTTAAGCGTGTGTGTGTGTGTGTGTGTGTGTGTGTGTGTGTGTGTGTGTGTGTGTGTGTGTGTGTGTGTGTGTGTGTGTGTGTATGTGTGTGTGTGTGTGTATGTGCGTGTGTGTGTGTGTGTCATGCACGCTAACGTAAACTGTAAGTATTTCTAAGCATTCCTGTGGTGAGTGTGACGCCTCAGTTCTTGTACGGAGGAGACCTTTGGCTACCGAGAGACTGCTGTGTGTTGTAGCTATAGCTACTGGAGAGCTATCTGTTGGGAGACGAGTCAGCACAGGCCTGGCTACACACGCACACACACACACACACACACACACTTATATACCACGTACGCGTTACATCTCATCTACGATGCTCTCCCACAGGCCTGCGCAAGTTAATGTTTTCAACGTCGTTAATCTTCGATAATGATCTGATTTGAATGTTTTGGTGCAAACAGAAATGCGATGATGTAGTGTACAAGAAGAGGAAGAGTGTGGAGGAGGGGGGACCCAATAGGAGTCACTATTCCAGTATAGCCAGTGTGGGGCCACCCTCTGGGGGTAGGGGTCAGTTCTGGCCCCAGAGCGGTAGGTCAGGAGACTCATGACCCCCTGGGCTGGGGTTAAGCAGCACGCTGCAGGCCGAGCCTCTGGCACCCAGCGCGGATGATGTACCTTCGCGGTGCGTGTTGTCACTCGTGGAGGTGTTGCTGTGCACGGACTCACCTGTGTGTACCGGCTCAGGGCCCGGCTCCGTCAGCTGGTCTGCCTCTGCTTGGGGGTCTTCCACCACGGCCTCCACTGGGAACACACACACACACACACACACACACAAATGGATGTCGCTGTGATCTTTGCTTTGCATTTCGTTTCCAATCCTTGCGACAAACTCCTAACCCGTACACAGAGTGTTCCATCTCCCCCTAACAGAGCAACGCGCTCTCCCCTCTGGGATAAGGGAGCATAACGTCCCAACTCATCAGCTTATGTTCCACACTCATTCCGGGGTGAAAACAACTGCGATAACTAGACACAAACAAACACATGGATGCGCCGGTCTAAACAAAGATTGTTCTTCTGATGGACCCAAAAAGCATGAACCACTTGGCAGCAACTCAGCACGCGCAACCCCCCAAGCCCCCTTTTGAAAAAAAAAAAAAAAGAAAAAAAAAAAAGAGTTTTGTCTGAGCCTTTCCTCAATCAGTTCCACAACATGAAGGCCCCTTTGTTGTTGGCCTGTGCGTTGGAAAGGAATGTGACAAAGTTTTTCAAAGGCCTGAACAGAAGCACTCTGTAATTTGGAAGTGCCCTGTAATGTAGCAGAGTAGGGGCGAGAGTGAGGGGCGGGGGGGGATTGGGGGCAGGGGGGGGGGGGGTCTTCTTCTCTCACCAAACCCCCATCTACTAATCAGCACAGCAGCAGCTGGACAGCTGTTCTCACAAGCTAGATCAGTCACGCTTTGGTGCAGATTGATGCCAAAAAAAAAAAAAAAAGCCCTATAAACAGCGACACACTGTATTACAGTGCGTACGCTGACCATGAGCCGAGTGGACCCGACTACAGCTATGATACCACGACGGGGTCGTGGTCTGAAGCCCCCGCCCCCCCCCCCCACCCACCCCCACCCCCACGGCCGTGTTGTGGACGGGATGTGGACAGCGGGAGAAGAGCTCTTACTCTGAGGGCACTGCGACAGTGGCACCTGCTCGACGCGACGCGTGCCGTTGCGGCAGGCCGACACCTCCATCTGACACTGGTTTTGGTAACGCCGCCCGTCCGAGCCGCACACCGGCTCGCCGTCGTAGCCGCAGTCCCGGTAGCAGGTGCAGTGCTCGTAGCGGCGCTCCTCCTCCAGGCACCCGAACACGTTGTTGCACTGGTTCCCCGGCACAAAGCCTGAAGGGAAGTGGGGGGGGTGCTGTTATTGGAGTGTCCTTAGTGTGGGTAGAAATCCGTCCGCTGTTATTGAGTAAAATGCAGTCAGAAACAAGCGTTTTGAGTCGACGATACCTGCCTCTGGATGAGCCACGTTCGATTTTAGACGGCTCACAGGTATTTTATGACCTGTCGGAGGCATTTCATCCCTGATTGGTTTAGGGAATTCCCATCGCGCCCAGTGCGAATCCCAGTGCTGCGTGAAATGCGCGAAACGGCTCAGTGGACGGACGGACTTGGGAGCAGAGAGGGAGCAGAGCGGGAGGGGGACGTTTTGCTGGGTTGCTGAGGTTCAAAGCCTTAGCTCTCTTCCGCTTCTTCTCTGCTCTCCCTCACCGCCTTTGATTGACTGGTTAGTTACCAGTTACGTGCACGCCGGTGCATAGACCTTTGACCCGCGCTCACAAGAGGTGACCCCCGCGAGCGATGGGCGTGTGTGGTGTGGCATGTCCGTGCAGCTGCCGGCGAAACCTCACCTATCCACTGATTGGTTGAACTCTCCACCTCATTACAAGTGGGCCCGTCGCACAGCTCGCGGGCCAGCGGACTGCTCTCGCTGACGTTGTAGAACCGCGTCGCCTCGAATGCTGAGACACCACACACACACACACACATAACCACATGCACAAACAAACACACACACACAGGCAAACACACACACACACACACACACACATAATCACACGCACAAACAAACACACACACAGACAAAAATAGATCCAAAGAAGATCATAAATCATGATGATTCTGAAAGGGGGCCTTCATACTCGTAGTTACTATTACAGAGCAGTACTTCTAATATTCATGAGAGGCCCACCTGGTTCGTAGTAGTCATAGACTTTGACCGGAACAGGCGCTGTCTTGCCTACTATATATTCCCGCACAGCCTGGAAGCTCACGCAGGTCATACACTGGCTGGGAATCTGAGGGAAGGTGAGCGACATAGGGGAGAAATAGACCACAAACACACACCACTATATCAAACTATAAAGACATAGATACACATACGGTATATGCATCGCACAATACAATATCGTATACAACGCTATACAATACAATCGAAAACAAACGCATCAAATATGCACACCCGGGCAACAAACACTCTTCCTGAGCTACAGGGTCAACACGGAGAGCAGGACTGACCTCGTCAAAGTAGAAAAGCACCTTCCTGCCATCCAACTCGTATCGCTTCAGGCCCACTCTCTTGTCCATCAGCAGCTGTTTGGGGGCGGCGGGGGGAATAACAGGTCAAAAAAACAAACACATCCATAGAAGCGTCCATTGTCTTGTCAGGCACAGACAATCACATCCGCTCTGACATGTTTTCATGCTGCAGACGAACCGCAAGATTGGGTGTTTGTGTTTGTGTTGGGTTTTTGTCACAGTCCACACACGTGGTACGGGTTCCCGAATGTTATTTTGTGGTTTCCGTTTGATTCCGCTTAAGTAGAGCCATGCACTGCCTCTTGTTTTTGTCTGTGGGTTCAGCAAGAATTATGTTTCTATTGAGCGTTGTGCTGTCATTAGCTCATCGATGAATATAATCAGATGTTCTCCCAGCTTTCGCGCTCCTTCTTGAGAGGGCCGTGAAGATACATACATGAAAGCATTCAGGGAGGATGCATGTTTTCTACGGAGTCACTCAGATTTCAGGGAGAGGGGGTTGTGTGTTGTGGCGGTCGGCTGTTTGTGGTGCTTTCTGAGTCCAGTGTGGAGACGTTGCCGTTTAAGGACCTGAATGGACTCTATGTTGTATGAATGGTCAACGGGGACGCCCGTTACTGGATATAGACGTGAATGTGTGAGTCGGGTGTGTGTGTGTGTGTGTGTGTGTTTGTGATTATTTGTGTGTTTGTGAGTATGTTTGTGTTTGTGAGTGTGTGTGTGTGTGTGAGATTGTAAGTATGAGAGTATGTGAGTGTGTGTTTGTGTGTGTGTGTGTGTGTGTGTGTGTGTGTGTGTGTGTGTGTGTGTGTGTGTGTGTGTGTGTGTGTGTGTGTGTGTACACAGAGAGGCAGTGATGTTAATTTCCCCCACAGGGAGAATTCTCATTCTGTCAAAGGTGGCAGCCTTCGCACAGCAGGGGTTTATGAGGTGCTCAGCCTGGGCTGGCGCCACCAAGACACACACACACACACACACACACACACACACACACACACACACACACACACACACATATGGTGTCTCACAGACACACACACACACACACATATATGGTGTCTCACAGACACACACACACACTACAGTTCATAAGGCATTTTTTGAAGGATGAGCAACTAAAAAGTGTGCCAAGGGAGTCCTGGGCCTACAGCAGAACATGCGCCCCCCCCAACCCCCACACACACACACACACACACACACCATACAATAATCACAAACACACAATAGTCACACACACACAGACAATAAACACACACACACACACACACACACACACACAATTATCACACATACACACACACACACACACACACACCGCTCATTATATCGGGTGATAAGATGTTACGGCCACGAGGGCCCCGTCTGAGTCAGCGGGCCAATCGTTAAACGCGAGCCGGGTCGGGGGAACAACAGCCCCACATGACTGTGGACGCCAGGCCTGCTACCATAAACGGAGGAATGCCAGTGGCAGTCTGAGGGACTGTAGTAAAACAGCCAGGGGAGCTAGCAGGCATGTTAGCCACCACGACCCGGGTCAAATACACACGCATACACAAACAAACACAGGCCTGTAATCCCATTAGCCCATTGGGATGAGTTTATATGTGATTAGCATTGTCAACATGTTTGTTTGCCATCTCCCTATACAGGCGGGCCAAGCGAGCGGGAGAGTTGAGAGAGGGCGAGAGGGGGGGTCTTTATGGGGGTCCTCGCCTGCAGGCTCAGTTCTCCATAACTGTGCGGTAATGAGGGGCAAGCTCCTGATGTGTGCCTGATCAGCGAAGTACTGCTTTAAAAGGTCCGCCCCCCCCCCTGTGTCTCCCAGTGCACCACCGCCATGGGCAGCCACATCCATCCGATAGCTTATTAATTCATCCATTCGTTCCATACCTCCAGCAGTCCCCAGGCCAGCAACATGGCCTATTGTATCCTTCCTCTCCTTGACCTACACCTACTCTATGGAAGCAGATTACTCCCATACTGTTTTCAATGTTGAAATGCATATTCAAACTCAGACCTCAATAAGCACAGGGGTTCAAAATCCGTCATTACACAAACAAACACAACAGCTGTGATGAAAGCATTCGGTTCGATTCAATTCAGTCTCGATTGCTCAGGCCTGTCCCTGGAATGCACTGGTACAGTTGGAATTCTTATGGCTTGAATTTTCTGGTCCGTATTTTGACCACTTGAGTAGGAGCAATGAATATTGTATTTCAAACGTCTGCAACTTGAATGTTTGTATCTGGATTAGTGAACGTTGATTTGTTTGCATTTGATATCGTGTTTTTTAAAATGGTTACAACTTTGGATGCCTTTTATGACAAACTTCTAAACATTATGGCAGTGACTTGCTTCCTCACTACTCTCTCCCTCGCCTGAGCTAATTGGGGGATTTATGTTTGTATGTTTTGAGGATGGGTGGAGGGGAGGTAACTGTGAGGGGAGAAGTGCACAGCTGGGTGCGGTTCACAGGTTTATTTTTGTTACTTTTTTTTATTTACGCTCACTGCTATCTTGAATGTTTATCTTGAGAGTGAAATTTTAGATCCTAAGAAGTCAACATTGTCAACTGTTGGTTTATTGGTTTGAATGTCTTCGCTTAAAAGGTCCTGTGTGTAGAATCTAGACGCAACTATGTGAGGAAACATAGTAGATGCTGTAAGTATTTATCATAGTGTGTTTGTGTGTGTAAGTGGGATTACAAGATTGTGTACCCTCTCAAGACTTTCGACATCTGCTCGGAAACCGGACAGCATGGGGACCTCCAAGACGGCCATGTTGGAGGAGCCTGAGTGGAGCCACCTAGAGAGAGAGAGCGAGAGAGAGAGAGAGAGAGAGAGTGAGAGAGCGAGAGAGAGAGAGAGAGAGAGAGAGAGAGAGAGAGAGAGCGAGAGAGAGAGAGAGAAAGAGAGAATCATCTTCGTCTTTACATGTTTTTGCAGCTCATGTTAACTGGTTAGTGATCATCTTTTTTATTCTTGTCCTTCATCTAACGGAAATACACTTCGAGGAAAGTGTTGACCCGACAGCAGCCACCGAGGGTGTGATGGTCTGGGGACGCCCACCAGACCCCAAACGACTCCTTGATACCCGATACACCCAAGCACTCTATGAAACGATGGTATCAAACCACTGATCAACCAACGGGACCGCAGCGGGGGGGGGGGCGCTACCTGGCGCAGGCCTCCAAGGAGATCCGGTAGTCCATGCTGTCCTGGTGGGCGGCGGGGTCGTCGTCGTCCAGGGCGGCCCGCCTCCTGCGGTTCAGCTCCGAGCGGTTGTCGTCGCGGCTCCGGGCGCGCGGGGCCTGGTGCCGGGGGCCCGGGGGCTGCGCGTGTCGCTCCTGCAGCGGCTCCTTCAGGACCACCTTGAGCTGGAAGGCCGGTTTGGCCACGGGGTCCGGAACGTTGTAGGACACGTCGATCTGGGGGGAGGGGGGCGGGGGGGGGGGGGACACGAAGGTGGTGTGTTGAGCTGCCGCGGAACTCGTTGACAGTGTGTGGCACAAGGTGGCCGTGGTGCTATGGAGCTACCACAGACCGAACACAGTCAGTATGAGAACAAAGCTTTGGACTGGGTTAAACGTGGTCTACAGTGTCTTTCATCCATGTTACTCCATTCATACTATATATATATATATATATATATTTATATATATATAAACATGGCATATGAAATATGGAAACGTAATGTAATGGTCGATTAATGTTATGTGTAGATTATTACACAGCTTTGATTTTGAATCAATTCTTGATTCGGAATGGTCAGCGACCTGTTATTTCAATAACTATGACCTTTGAATGCTATTTCAAAGCATGGAATGTAACTCTATATTCTTTTAATATTCTGTTCCATTATAGATTTCTTGAGCAAGTAGCCTCATACTGAACGGATGATTTGAGGTCCTCACTAAGCCTGGAGTTGAAATGCTGCAGGTGTGCACACACAGGGAAGGCATTGCCAACAGCAACAACTGTGTGGATAGGCAGAGATGCATGCACAAATGTTCATGCATGTGTACACACACTCACACATGTGTGCAAACACGCATGCATAGGAACACACACGCAGTCACACATACACACACACACACACACACACACACACACACACGCAGTCACACACACACGCAGTCACACACACACACACACACACCCTCCCTCTCTCTTTCTAGTTTGCCGTGTCTTGTATTTCATTAAAGCCCAGGTGCTGGTGGCCCGAGGGGAAGAGCTCAGAGGGGGAGGGGGAGACGGGCAAACACACACGGATACACAGAAAGAGAAGTTTGTGACTCTTCCGTAGAATAAAGTGAAGGAATGAAGAAGTGAAGGAGTACAGTTATATAAGGCAGCACGGCAGTGAACCGGAGAGTGTGACGACCGTAGCAAGTCTAGGATAGTGGGGTGTGACATTAGAAGTTTGTGTTTGTTGGGGCAAGCTGTAAAGGAAATGAATGGTGGAAATGAACAGGAATGATGGACCAACTCCACCCCCCCCTCACCCCCCTCCCCCCCCAAATAAACCACTAAGCCCTACCAGATCCTGAGCTGGTTTTTACAGAATTTGAATGAGAACCACGGTCGTCCCTGTCGGCAAATTCTTTCAATGAAACTGGTAATGCATGCATGACATTATGCTTATCCTCCTTTTCGTAACTGTGTGTGTGTGTGTGTGTGTGAGAGTGAGTGAGTGAGTGAGTGAGTGAGTGAGAGAATGTGTGTATGAGAGAGAGTATGTGTGTGTGTGTGTGAGAGAGAGTATGTGTGTGTGTGAGAGAGAATATGTGTGTGTGTGTGTGTGTGTATGAGTGTGAGTATGAGAAAGAGAGAGAGAGAGAGATGCTCGCAAATACCTGCATGAGACAGCAGCCTTCTCCTTTAGCGCTGACAAAGAGACCTGTAGGGATACTGGGGATCTGTGGAGAGACAGAGAGAGGAGAGATAGAGAGTTAGATAAAGAGAGAGGGGGCAGGTGGAGAGAAGAGAAGAAATATACAGATCAAGAAAGGAGGAGAGGGGAAAAGAGAGGAAAGTATGAGAGCGAAAAGACGAAGAAGAAATATTAAAATATCAGTTAAACCAAATAAACAGAATGAAAGAAAAAGAGAAGAGAGGTCCAGGATAGAGAGAGAGAGAGTGAGATGAGGCAGAGAGAGGTGAATGAGTCATATGTCAACCAAATGAAAGCCGGCTACACTGCCATACTGCCACCTGTGGTTCTCTGGCCACTAACCAGCGGGCCATAATTGGCTCCAATTAACATGACCCCCCTAATCACAGCAGAGGAGCCCGACTGGCACTGGAGGGAGCTCCTAATACCCGCTCATCTGGACTGATCTGGGGCCACGCTGGACCGGCCCACTGGTCGTTTATGGGAAGTCTTTAATGAAAGAGGGGGCAGTACAGTGAGTTTATTAAGCGCCCGGTTTTACTTGGCGTGGTTGGGGCCGTGTGAAGCGGTCCTGGCCACGGCACAAACAAATCAAAACAGAGAGGTGAAGAGAGGTTTTAACGCTGGAGCACACTGAAACGCTTTTTAATTGGGCGCCTCTGTGGAGCTGGAGTCAAGTGGGGGAAAAGGCGGGTGTTTACACAGCGGTGCATAGATTACTATTCAATGGTTCAAGGCTGGCGTCTTAGCGGTAATCCCAAACAGTGGTGACCATGTGTGCAGCAGATCCCCTTAATCCTCCAGGATTTGTTGCTGTACTCGGCGACGGGTCAATATTAGCAGTACCTTGGCACTCTGGAGGATCTTCTTGTTCTCGCGGTGCAGTTCGAAGGTCTCCTGGAAGTCCAGGTTGGTGGAGGCCAGGGAGATGGTGAGGTTGACCCCGCCCACGTAGGACAGGATGGCGTACTCAGACAGCGCCTGCAGAGCCACACACGTGTCCTGGCGTGCGCGTAGATTGCGGGGCAGACGAGGAGAGTCAACAAAGTGAGCCAGAAGATAAGACGAGGCAAAGGTTGTACAACCACGCATACTTGGTTTCTTTCACTGGACCGTTTCACTGCTAGGATGTCAAGGGGGTGCGATGTGTTTTGTCGACACCTCTATGGTTTTTATTGGCTTTTAGAGCAAAGCAATGTGTAAATGTTAGCTTAACCACATCATGGGTAAACCATGTCATATAGACGGCATGAGAGGAGTCTTTCAAATGCCGTTCATTGTAAAATTGTCATTTTATCCTTTTTAGCAGACTTAGTGTGGACTTTAGAGACATGATAATGTATCTAAATGATTAGATACATGATCAACAAGGAGCAGGTAGGGGTCAGACGTATGGCTCAACGTCTCCCTAGTGGTAATCCAGCCGACATGGGGGATCAAACCCAGAGTGCCCTGCCCCGACGAGTGGGG
The DNA here is from genome assembly GCF_964030765.1 of Micromesistius poutassou. NCBI lineage: Eukaryota > Metazoa > Chordata > Actinopteri > Gadiformes > Gadidae > Micromesistius > Micromesistius poutassou. The sequence continues at coordinate 3,324,653 of NC_140279.1, forward strand.
TGAGGTGAAGGAGGAGGGTCACCTGTGTGGAGGAGAAGCCCCCCAGGGCGTTCCTCTGCTGGGAGAGCCATTTGACCACCGGCAGGGCCGACGCCACGTCACCCAGGAGGGTGTACGTCAACAGGCCGTAGGCGGTCATCTCCACCTCCGCCGACACCACTACGGAGAGATGGAGAACTATTATTATGCAATTGTTTTGATTGTTTTTTTTAGCATACATACAATCGAACACACACAACGTACAATACAATACAGTGAAAGAAAAAAGCACCACAAAAACACCAGCCCTGAATAAAATAAAATAAACAATAGAAAAAAGGAATAATAATAAATAAATCAAAATAGGTCGCAACATCAGAAAGGAGCTCAGTCTCGAAATAGGATAGGAATGGTGGCCAGACCTTATGGAACTTGTGGGTAGAGCCACGGGCAGTGTATTTAAGCCGCCCCAGCTTAAGATGGAACATAGAGATGGAGAGCTAGGAATGAACCTCATCTGATGCTATGACCTACAGGTTAACATGTTGAAATATTGATTTGAAACTTGGAAGTTTGGTTGTGTTAACTTTCTTTTATGCTCTCTCTCCCCCTTCTTTATCTGCGATAAGATGGCCTAAACATCTCTGGTGGTCGGCATCACCTGGTTGTTCTTGTTCTGGATAACTGAACGGTAAGATGTGAAGGTGTCCTACCTGACTGGGATAGGCCGTCGCTGAAGCCCATGAAGGTGTCCTCGTCGGTCACTGTGGTTCCCGTTAGACTCCAGTGGGTGAAGCCGTCTGTGGTGAGCAGTGGAAGAGAGCAATGAAGCAACACAGAGGAATAGGAATAAATCACCAAAAGTAAAGTATTTAAAGTAAGTAAAAGTGGAGTATTTCTCCACAACTGCAAGGGCTATAATATGTAATCGTGTTACCAAAATAAAGGGAATACCTGTGAGGTTGTTGCAAGTGAAATAAACAATGTGGATACTACTTGAATAGCGTGAATAAAGCATAAGTGGAGGAATTCATTTCCGGCTGAAATAACATAACATGTTTTAGATTGGATATCACCTAGTGCCTTATCAGTTGGTAGCCCTATAGTACTGAAAGGCCATATCACAGCATGAGCACCTGGGTCCATATTTGATACCAATAAAGTGAACTAGATTAAAGATAGGCTTTAGTAGAGGTAGGTTTGGGCAAAATCTCAAAATAAATAAAGAAATCCAATGTGAACCATTGCAAATTTGACAATATAAACTTGATGAATAACAGGTAGGTATGTTTTGAGAACCCAATGTACAATTTGGACACTTCACCCCTCTACGGTCAGGGTGAATAATAATTGAATTGCACCAAGCCAAACAATTGCACCACACGGCCACAGGATGGCAACGAAGAACGTATGTTCTGATTGAAGGCAATTTACCTATTTCCTCTAAAACCCTATATTAGAAAATACACATTGATTGTAGTCACAGAGTGATATGCTTTGGACAGTTGGAATCAGTCACAGTATCAGTCACTGTTCCATCATCACAGTTATGAAATACGTCACTTTTTGTATTACATGTTTCTTGTCCGGGGTTGGAACTGTCTTTCATTTAGCCAACAATAGTCATCATAGACCAAAAGTTGAGAATCCTAACTTTCTAGCGGTGTCTCACATGACTTGCTTTCTCACGCGTTTAAATGCCTTGAAAACGTACTTTGCAATTGGTGGGTAGAGGCTTCACCCGGACACGGGTCATTTCGGGACAGAGAGGTTAACCCAACCCGCGCGTACGCCAAAAACACAGAGCCCCGTTTCCCATTGGCCTTGAAAGCCTCTGAGGCACTGAGTGGTCAGAGGGGGATCGTGTTTAGTTTGAGGCTTCCTACGTCCGATGTGGGTTCCCTCTTCCGGGGGCCGACGGGAGGGGAGGCGAGTGTGGCCCTTTACCGTGCGTGATGGCCATGTGGTTGAGGCGGCGCAGGGCCAGCGGGGCGTAGGGACTGCGGAGCAGGGCCAGGGCGTAGGCAGAGAGCGCTGTGGTGTACGGGTCGTCGGCCGAGTAGGTGTTGGTCTCCAGGAACTCCTTGGCCTTGGCCACGGCAACCTTTTCTTCCTGGACCAGAGGACACGCACACGCACACGCGCACGCACACACAGGCACACACAGGCACGGGCATCCACGTGCACACACACAAAAAAGACAGACATACAGGCATGCACAAACGCACACATGGGGATACACACACACACACACACACACACACACACACACACACACACACACGCACACATACACGATAGACACACAAGGGCATGGAGGCATACGACATATACACACACACACACACACACACACACACACACACACACACACAAAGGCATGCACGCACACACGAGACACAAACACACACACACACACACACACACACACACACACACACACACACACACACACAAGTGTAAAGAGAAATGAATACAACTTGGAGCGGACCTGCCCTCCCAGAACTCTCCCTACAAATGATTACACAATACACAAAATATTTCAATACATAAATCTTCACTTCAATCATCATCTCTTGTGGCTCTTGAGTGGTCTAATTGAAAGCTTTTGCACAGGTGTGATTTTGGCATAAACCTTTGGGTCAGCTTTAATCTCTCTGCTTCATGTGGTATTACTCCTTTATCTAAAAAAAAAACAAGGCTAACCACTGCTATTGCTACATCCGTCTTGCATTGAGGTGAAATGGAGGTTTGCCTGGGATTTTTTCTTTTGCTTTGATTTATAATATCCATCCATCATTAGGGGGATTTATCCCTCATGAGTCAACAGGGGAAACCCCCATGAAAGACAGCAACTACAGCCAGCTTTTACCAAAGTGGAATGACAGTGGGATCTAATGTAGAACGCAGAAGCGCAGCTGACACAACACAACAGAAATTAGTTTAAGCAGCCGTGTTGTTCACCAAACAAACAACTGCTGCCGTTCTGCAAATTTCCCTGCTATGCTGACTTTTAGAGCGTGTTTGTGTTTGAAGACTGAACAGGCACCATGCCAATAATCATGAGAGAGTATTAAATGAAGCACAGGTGTGTGACGGGCATTAACCAGAACATCTTCAAGAAATCATGGGAACAAGCTGTTCTAAGTGTGGTCAATCTAAACTCTGATGTTTACCCTCAGGATGCATTGACGTCGTCCGAGATGTCCGTGCACTTGTTTTTCGAGACAAAATCATAGGGTGTTGGATGTCTACTTTAATCAGAAACTATTTGGTCAAAACAATGCGCCGAAAAACCCAAAACAAGTTTACTATTGTGACGGACAAGGGTTGACTGCGGCGGTTTGTTTTGGTGAACTGCTGACCTCAGTGGTTATCCCCGTTTCCAGGAGCGCTGCGACCACATAAGCTGTGAGGGATATCTTCCCATGGATTCCGCCCTGTGGAAATATGCATTGCGGATAGTTTGAGTAGACATAGTGATGCGTGTTTTGATACACATACATGGGATGGTAGGTACATTGACTGGTCCATTCTACCAATGAACAATACGGTTAAACACACGGCCCACAACTATGGGACTTGCTTGCTTATACACAGCCTGTTCAATTGGTTGCACCCTTGTCTAACATCCCCCATCTCCCCCAATACAACCACATAGGTCTCCACACACACACACATCCATTTAGTGTACCCGTAGACACGCATACCTGCAGGTCTTTGTTGAGTATGCGTCCCATGGCAGGGAAGGAGCCCTCGTTTCTTTGATGTTTAATGAGCCAGGACTTTGCAGCGCGCAGCTCCTCAGGGTCAATAAAGATGAAGCCCCGAGACTGGGCAAAGGACTTCAACACAAACGCTGTCAACCTTGAAGCAGAGAAGACATGGATAGAGGGAGAGAGAGAGAGAGCGATAGGAGAGGGAGAGGGGGAGAGAGAGAGAGAGCGAGAGAGAGATAGGAGAGGGAGAGGGGGAGAGAGAGAGAGAGAGAGAGAGAGCGAGAGAGAGAGAGAGAGAGAGAGCGAGAGAGAGAGAGAGAGAGAGAGAGAGAGAGAGAGAGAGAGAGAGAGAGAGAGAGAGAGAGAGAGCGAGAGAGAGAGATGTAAAGGACAGGGAGATGAAAAAGTGTTTTCCCAAGATCAGCTCAAACATGTGCCAACAGATCCTTAAAATACATCATCCTCAAACCACAAAAGTTAACAGCACATTAACTTTAATGTAACGGTATGAACCATTTCCCAACAGTTTAGACAGTGGAAGAGGTTAGGCTGAGGTAAAGTGAGTGAGCATGACGGTGAACCTGAAGACAGATGGATCAATAGATAGACAAGGGCCACTGAGGAAATGGACGGATGAACCGTATGGGACGATAACAGCCAGTTCAGTTCAAACGTTAAAAGACAGGGCTGGCAATGTTAGATGTGCACCACACATGGCATTCCTCGGGCTGCATCGGGTACGTTCTTGCTCGTGAAACCAGGAAGACTCTCCAAAGAGTTCAGCATCTTAAACAAGCCCACTGGTCCCTGGGGACGCCTGCCATGAAACCCCCATGCCTCATGAGTGTGACTGAAGGTTTAAGAGGGGATGATCTCAGTGGGCCACGGTGGAGTGAATGCAGAAGGACCATGAAGCCAAGGGCATCCCTTTGGGGGGATGGGGGGGGGGGGATCATGGCCCCATGGCTAATAAACACACACTCCTCCATAAAGAACAGACCTCCCGGTGGCGGCGGAGGCTGTTCAGCCTTCCACCGACTTCGGCCAAGTGCTCCTTAATAATAGCAAACGTATTCCATTACAATATTGCCAGGTCCACCTTAGCCAGAAGATGAGGCAAGCTGCTCACGATACAGAAAAAAAGGGAAAAAGGAAGAAAAAAAATCACAGCCGCAGCAGGAACACAAAGGACATTTGCAAAGTTAATTTCACACACAGCCCTGAAGGGGAAAGAACATGCTGAGTGAGAGTAGCAGGGGAGTGGAGAGCAGGTGACGAGGGTCCTACTCCCATGATGGAAGGCATTGAATCTGGCCTCGCTGAACATGGAGGTTGTGGCTCCCCAGTGAGGAATGGAGCCCACGCAGAACGGGGATTTCAGGTTTTCTTTACTCGGACGTTAAACAACATTATGTCATCGGGGGCCTGAAGCGCCTGGCTGCTCAGAGAGAGCCTCAGAGCCTCGGAGGCGCTGAGATAATTTAGTGGGCATGTGGAGAAGCTGAGATAGCCATAGTTGCACCTCTCAGTCACACCCAAGGGCACTGTCAAATTGGGATATGCCTTCGCACTGTGCTCTTTGACTGTCCACTCCCAAATGCATCCCAAACTTCTCTCCAATCGCCTTCCTAGAATCGTTTCGAGCTCCATCTTGGAACAGGCACCACTGGAGTGATTTTCCCTAGAAGGCAATGCACACAAGCTCGATACGAATGTATAGATTGCTGTATCACACAAATTGTAAAACCATAAAATGCATTAAGTGGTCTAGGATTAACTCGGCTCTCTGTTGGCTAATCTTATAAACGCTTCCTACATTATGTACACCAGCTTGACGAGACCCTGGACAATTCGGTAAAAGATAGTTGGGTCTTTTATGACATTGTTTGTTGACCATGTAGATTGAATGTTATTTGAAATTGAGCAAACATTGCTTTCTTTTGCAAATAGTCAGCCAGCCAAAGAAAACACATGCAGGTCCAGTGTCAAATACCTTAAAAAACTGAAATTGGCACATGAAATGAACCTGCCAAGAATTTTGCTTGTTTTTTCTCTCTGGTATTCAAAACCCATTCCTCTATTACTGATAGTACAGTCAGATCAATCTTCAGCAGACACGAATACCGTGCCAGCCAAAACATGTACCACCGAGGAAAGACCCTGATGGAAGAATGAAAACACTCAGACAGTGCCATGTTGACACTTTCTCCCTTTTCTTCTCACAAATTGCAGGATGCACCCTCTTTTTCGCATGCATCCATACTTCTAAACAAGTGCAAGCTGGTGCACTGCTGAACTTCTTCTCTCTCTTTCCTTTAAATCAACAACATTGGTGTGCTAAAGCCACATCACAGAAAGTCCCCGACTGTATACCACAACATCTCTTACCCATGTCATTATATTTTTCATTGCTCCCTGACAATTTCCGTTCTCAAGTATTTTAACAACCTGGAATACATTAACACTGCATTAAGAGTGCTTTAAAGAGCAGCAATAAAGGCCCTGTTCCACCGCTGAACCCTGGATCAGAAACAACAGCGCGGTTGTCTTTGGCGTATGAACACGTGGCTGATGGATTCATAAAGTGTTTGATGGAGGTTTATAGAAGGTTCAACCATCTGTGCTGTGCCCACCAACCCGTACACGTGTGGCCTGGGGCTTTAGGACAAACTCAACACCAATCCTTGCAACATCCGCATTTCCTCCCAGAGCCATCTGTGGGCAATTTCAATGTTCCCCAAGAGTCCAAACGTTTTCACAATACCGGAGGACCATGCTTTTGCCTTCCAGGCAGAGGGGCGCAGAGTCATTTGTAAGGGGGGGAATTGAGAAAGTCTCCACTGGTGGAGAGGTAGGAGCTGGTCCAGGAGGCTAGTGCAGTTGGGGACCATTGTGGTATTTTGGTAGAATGAACCCCCCTTTTAACGGCAAATACATTATCAAAGCTTAGCCTACCTCGGGGATCCAATTAAGTTGTTTGTCCATAAATGCCCATGGTTAATGCACCCAGCTGTTTCATAGTTTCAGCTCTATTAAATATTATAATACCGATCCAGCTCATATATCAACTACAGGTATGCGCTTTGCCCCAGGGCCTCAATAGGCCAGCATTAAACCACTTCAAAGTTGAGATAACTATTTCAGGTTTTCGTTTTTTTGGTAACTTTATAAGACACTTCTGGCTTCTTGCCTGCCCCGAGGAGATGTAAACAAGGCCTAAACACTTGCAGAAGATAAATTCAAGCAGATTTTAACTCTCATAACAGGAATGTATTCATTTCAAAACAACATGCTGTGAAGCTGATAAGAACCCTTAGCTGCATACCTACCTTCAGTTTGAGGCTTAAGGAATGCGGAGAAATCACTCTGATCAGATTAGAGTTCATCTCTATTGGACCTTCATGTTATTGCGCAGATGTGTTAATGGTCAGGCAAACACAATTATATCAACACAATACACAGAATGCAAACCAAAAATGAAACATGTGTGATTAACGGTTGACTTACCACATACTTCCGGAAGAATCCCTCTCTCCAAAAGCACTGTAGGACCCATCCTGGCGCTTGTAGGTCAGCTGCCTCTGATAGCCTGGGAAATGTATTCAAACAGACCGATGAAGCCAATGGGAAGGCAAACACAAACAAGTTTTGGATAGGATGCGATACATATTCTCACATTTGCAGATTTGTATAGTTGACAGTCTCTTAATTCAACCCAGGTTTTGTTGTTGTATCTTGGTAGTGACTGGGCCATATAACAATTGACCCATGCATTCATAGTTTCCAAACCTGCATCGGAATGCTGATTGAACATACAAAATTGATGATTTCCAGATTTTGAATTAATGAAATTGATGGCTTCCAGCTTTAGAATGTATCCACTCTGTAGTGCAGAGTGTGAATGGCAGTTCTCGTAGCGGCTGTTATTTACAGTACAACATTCCTGAAGATCCTTTCACAGCCTGTCCCTGCAAGAGATAATTCACCAAAGTTGGTGCAAGAAAAGTTCAAGTAAAAAAAAAAGAAAAGTTCAATAGGTTATGGTGAGGGGTAATATTAGAGGGCTTTTTTCCAATTCCGGGGCTGATTTTCAAGATAAAAATTTAGTTTATTTATTTGTAAATGCAAATGTGGAAGTCTGAGCAAATACATTCTGACAATCCCATTGTCAGTATTAAATATGATCATTTTGAATTGTATTATAGGAGGTCTTTAAAGCATTGAAACGTTTGAAAGCCATCCAAATGTCTAGAGATGGTTGAAATACTTGGGCACTAACATCAAACATCCAGAGCCTTTATCCGGTAAAAATGTTTTCCTCCATTTCAGAAAGACAAAGTAGATCTGAAGAAATGGAAAACACTTAACTTGTCCTTGGCAGGAAAAGTGAATTGTCTTACAATGAATGGGCTCCCCAAATGACTCTGTTTCAGTGTATTCCACCTTATCCTTCTAAATCTTTCTTTAAATCCATTGTTCAATCTTTCACTTAATTTATGTGGAACGATATGTTCCCCTGGAGTACATAGAGAACTACTAAGCCTAAATCACAGGGGGGCTTATCGCTCCCATATTTCTGGAACTGTGCTCTACAAAGAGGGAATGACAGTGGTTTCTTGTGTTAAAGTAACTACATTCAAAGTTCTTCATCAAGCTAATTTAAAACTCACTTCTTCTTACGGTCAGATTCCTCAAATGCTTTGATGAAAAGATAAGGCTAAGCAGTCTTAACAAGTGACTTGAAAGTCTCCCCCGGGCCAATCAGATTTATAGGATCTTGTTAACCTCCACACCTCGCAGCATTTCAAAGAAAGGAAGGAAAATGTTGTGTCCCCCATTAGCTAACTCTTCATGGAGCATTTGGAGATGGACCAAGCTGACCAAAGACCATCTGCTCCTTTTGGTACATGGTGTTAGTTCCCAGGTATGCTGGCTGACCCCTCCCGGCCCCTTCAGGAGAGCTTTTCCACCTTCCAACTCCAAGGGGTTCATTTGGTTTCTGTCCCTTCAATAGAAGATTGGTAGATCTAGTCCCTGCCACAATTGACATAAATCTTGCAATGATTTGAAAAGATGAAGAAAATTCCTTGCATTATTCTTGAGTTCAGACAACATTTTGGTGGGCTGATCGAGGAACACCCGGACCTGGTTTACTACAATGTGTATCGGGTTTCTTCTGAAAAAGGTTTGGAGGGAACAAAGGAGGTCTCACAATTTCCCTGTGAACTATTTGTACTCACGCCGACGGGATAGGATTAGGGCTACATGGGATCATTTTTTTTGGAGTTCTGACTTTAATCTCAGAATTCTGAGGCAGAAAAAAATTCAGGTGTGGCCCTAATCCTCTTCCGTACCCACCGCACAGAGATCCCCCCCCCCTTGGTTCTAAAGGACTGCATGTGAACCTGCGGGACTAAGGGGCATTCGTATGCACCGCAGTACACGGTGCTAGAGCTCTGCTTACCCTGCAGCAGATAGTCAGTGGCCTCCGTCTCCACGTCTGCACTGAGCTGCCGGGTCTTCTGCAGGTACTTCAGGACAAAGACGTTGGGGGCGAAGTGGATCATGTTCTGCTCCCCACAGCCGAAGGGCAGACGCAGGAGCTTGTCCAGGTTGTTCAGGGTGGGCCCCATCACGTCCCCTAACACAGGTCGACACGCACGCACACACACACACACACACACACGCTTGTAGGAAACCATCGGTGTGTCACCTGACCATAAACCTTCAAGCCTTTCAAGGATCTTATTGAAGGAGCGTTCTAGAAAGGCAGTTGGAGGAACCTACCGATCATGGATGCGGAGGCCTTCTCGGATCCAGGGACCACGTTTTGCGGGACCCCCAGGGTGAAGGCTTCGTTGTGGTTCTCATCCGAGTCTTCCTTCCTCCAGATTTTAAACTCCCCGACTGAGCCCCAGCCCGTGGAGAATCCAATATGACGTATCTGCAGGAATAAAGAAAAATGAACGCTAAAAACTCAACTCAGAATACTACAAATTCATCGCAGCGATATGAAAAGTTAAACTCCAACCTGGCTTGGTAGGGGGCCTCCCCATTGGAGGATTAGTGATTCATTAGACGGCTGTAGACCATAGCCCACCTTGAGCAAAAAGGGAGAGATAAATAGAGGTGATTACTGTACTTGGCTCTGAGGTTGGGCCATCATTTCAGCGCCGCCGCCGCCATGCTTTGGAGGATAAATAATCCCAGTCGTTACAGGAAAGTCAACAAGAAAAGCCAGGAAGTAACGACTGCGCATAAAAAGTCACCGGTGCTGTTTTTGGATTACTACATACTGGGCACAAGCAACGTTCATCTGCCAAGCCACGGCAGAGGCCGGTGTGATTCACCCGACAACCACGCACAAACAACAACAAACACCAACACACACACACACGGGCCCATTTAGAGCACATTTCCTCCTGGTGCGTTCCGTGGGTTCCGTTTCGTAATCGCATTAAACCAAAGACCATGCGCAGCCCCGGCCCCACAGAGTATCCCCCCAACCCCAACCCCTTCCCCGCCCCCCCCCCCCAGAGCAGCAATAGGAGCCCCCCTAAAAATAAATGAATCTACTGGGTTGTAACCCTCGCGGTGCTCGACAGCGGGTTTTTTTTAATTGCTCTCTTTGGTGATTCGGTGCCGAAGCGAAGGCCCCGGACTGGGCTCCTGAGGGTCAGGACCGCGGGTGTGCCAGCCCCCTGAGTACCATGTAAGCACGGGGGCCACGGATCAGCGAGTGTCCTCACTGACATCAGCCCCCGCTAAGCGTGACCTCACAGGCGGCCCATGCCAGTAAAACTGGCGCCAGCCCTCCTAACACACAGACCCTGTGGCCTTTTCCACAGACTCCCCTTTACTCCGCTCTCCTAGTCCTAACCTGGACGCGACAGCTAAACAGCGCAACTAATCCGCTGCGTGGCCTTTTTCACATCTCAGTTCTTCGCCTAGTTTACCTCCCTGTGCGACCTGTTGGTGTTGCTCCGAACTGAGCAAAGACTCAACCCTTAATGGACGAGTGTCAATGTCCAGATTTGCTCCGAAACTCGGCCTACGTTAAGCAAATGAGGACGGTCTGGCGTTTGAACACATTTCCAATCCAGTGTAACATTAACTGTGCAAATGAAATGAAAAACGCATCTTATTTTTCTGTAAAAAAAACATACGCCGTTCCGACTGAACATGAACACACAGATGTGTGTGTTGACTCTATCCACACTTTGTTGTCATATCCTTATCTATGATCACCAGAGACCGACTGAGACAGCTGGGTGTTGGGCGGCGCCTTACCTGGATCATCCCCAACTTCCAGCTGATCCAGAAGCTGCGGAACTCATCCCAGGACAGGATGCCTGGCGTGGCAGCACTGACCAACGGCTCCCCCATTTTGCCCATAGAGACCCAGGAGCGGCTGTTCTGCCGGCCGCCGAGCACTATCTCCAGCATCTCGGCGCTGTCGTGGGGGCTTCCGGAGAGGGCAAAGTGGGCATCGTTGTGGGTCTTCACCGCCACCTGGAACTGGGTCATGCGGGCCGGCTTCTTCACATACTGGTACTCGTACTTGTTGGGAGTGGAGATGTGGATCCTCTCTAAAGACACACGTACAGCAAACACACTGTCAATCCTGAGTTGTTTTGGACAGAGGTCGAAGGACAAAGTGTTAGCGGATCGACTTTGAGAATGTAATCAAGTCGAGTCAAGCTTAGTTGTATCGCCTTTTATCATAGTTGTAGTATTGGAGGGATTCATGGGCCAACTCCTTAAACAGGAGAAGTAACAGCTGTACTCACCGTTAGGGCAAAAGAAGACGCTGTACGTGTATTCCCTGGGCAGGCCTTCTGGCTACAAGCAGAGAGATGCAGAGAGAATTGGACAATGCATGATTGAAGAGAACGGATTGGAAATGGTTTCGGGCAGTACAAGGGCATCCACATGCCAAGGGACATCCCACCATCCTACCTCCACCAGAACACTCCTGCGGACGTAGTCCAGGCCAGTGGGGGTTCTCCGGTCGTCCAAATCATTGCTCACTTTGTTGGTCTGCAGTCCGTCAGAGCAGCAGCTTGGCTCACTGTAGGCGATCGCACGCGCTGTAGAAGAAGCTTTATTAAATGCCTCTTTGTGGCTTTATATATTTTTGTAGGTGGGTAGGAATGCATGCATGCATCGATTCATTATTTATCATTCACTGGTTTATCCGTCAGTGGTTGCTTTTGGTCTGATTGTGTGTGTTTGCAAAGCCATGAAAGCCATGTGTTGAAACTCTGCCCGCACATCAACAGTCCCTTGATTTGAGCAAAGCGTGTCTGCGTAACCACGGACCAGCACGGAGCGAGCACGTGTTGGCACGCTGTCCCCGCATGGAACAAGCAATGCATCTATCACAACAGACATTGCACAACAAAAACATGCCTACGCCAGTTCTCTGCTCTTTTGAGGGTGGTGGTGGGTGGGGGGGGGGGGGGGGGGGGGGGGCGGGGGGGTTTTGGGGGGCATGCATCGCAGCGGCCCAGTGTCCGCAGCGGCTCTTTGTGTGTGTGTACTGAGCGAGAGAAAGACTCGGGGGCCAAGGGACAGGCGAAAGGGGGCCGTGGGGGGCCATGATGACCACCAGTGACCCGCAAAACTCATCAACATGCCACTGCAGTGTCACAGCAAGGCTTCTGGCTTCTCCCCCACCACATTGTTCCAGTGTTGCTCTCTGGAAGGTGGGCGGACTGGTTGTTTGTAGCTCTTGGTGGGGGACCAGATCTCACACACAGACGGGCTCTGGGGCTCATAAATCTTCTGGGCCAGGCAGCAGCCCTACTGTGGTGGAGAGCAGCTCCGCAAGAAAGGCGCTGTTGTTTGACATCGGGAATGCCACTAAACAATTCAAATTGCCCAGCGCGGTCTGATCTGTACTCGCTGAAACGTCTTAATCCCGATGATCCTTAATGATCAGAATACTGGGCACAGAATATAAGCATCCTTTAAAGTTTGGACTTGAATTGGATGCATACATAATAACATTCAAGATTGTATCCCGCTAGTATACTCATTGGGATGGTCTGTCTGTGTATTGGTCTTCGGGGGTCACCTGTGATGTTCATAGCTCCCAGTTCGGTGAAGGACAGCACGATGGACGTGGGCGTGGCCTCCCCAGGAGCAACACACTTCTTCCTGGTGAGGTGGTGTTTCCCTGGGTGGCCCACAAACTTGATGCCCTTGGGGACGGAGACTTTGACATGGACCTGCGGAGAGAGGGAGAGCGGGAGAGAGGGAAAGTGGGAGAGGGGCAGGAGACAGGGACAGAGAGAGAGAGAGAGAGAGAGAGAGAGAGAGAGAAATATATGTGTCAATGAGAGGGAGAGGAATGTAGTACAAGACGTTGGAGAAGACACGAGAAAAGGGGAGAACAGGAGAGGAGAAAATAAAATAGAACAGGACACGAGGGGAATGGAAAGTAGAGGAGAGGAATGGAAAGAGGAGAGAACATGAGGCGGAGACGACAGGAGAGAGGAGAGTAAACAAGGGGGAAAATAACAGGATGGGAGAGGAGAGGAGAGGACAGAAGAAGACAGGAGAGGAAAAGAGGACATAGGAAGAAGACAGGGCAAAGAGAGAAGAGAGGAGAAGAGGACGGACGAGGACGGGGAACAGAGAGTAACAGAGGAATGTTAAACGGATTAAAGTCGGGAGCAGCAGGTGTCTGACAGGACGTACCGCCGGCATACCCCTCGCATAGCGTGTCTTCCTCCCAGCGAGGCTCTTAAAGCGTTCACGGGAGGATTTCTAAATTGCATTCTGGATTTTCCATGCCGACTGACTCATGCCTCTTATGCTCCCCTGAAGGATTAAGCTCCAGCGCTCCAGCGTCCACCAAAGCGCTTCAGCAATGCGGACGTGTCCTCTCACTGGTTTTCATCTACATGCCACTAGTCGTAAATAACTCGGCAAAGGAA
>NC_140279.1:3343294-3380794 GCF_964030765.1 Micromesistius poutassou
ACACACACACACACACACACACACACGATGGACGAAGGCAGGAGTGTGCTGCAGATTTACTTAAGAAATAACCCCCAACCCCACCAATGGATTCAATCTTACCAACCCTGCTCCTTCATTACTCTTATGCATTCAAAGATGCAGAGTTGAAGAGATTTGACTACCGTCTCATCAACATGAGGTACGGAATGGATTTTTTTCTTATTTGTATAAAAAAAAAAGGGCACGTTTGGACACGACGGCCGGCGAGCGATCCCACTCGCCTGGTTCTCGAAGCGGGGCTGGATGGGCATCTGCAGGCTGTCGGTGACGCCCTCGCCGTTCTCCCTGACGTAGTACACCAGCAGGCGGCTGAGGGGGGCCATGCCGGGGCTGACGGAGAAGCGCAGGTAGGAGACGCACGTGTCCAACTCGGCCTGGGACCCGGAGGGGTCTGACACGGAGCGCGGAGAGGAAGGACAGGATCCAGATTAGTCTCAAAGGCCATTCGAGCCTCAGAATACACTGTTTTCTGTACAGTGTAAGTAACGCTTGTATCCAAAGTGGCTCACAGTGAATAGATGCAGGTGATTGCGGCAGCAGGTTCATCAGAAGCACGTAAAAACCAAACACTGATCGTCTCTATTGCATTGGAAGTCAGGCTGTGGGACTGTTTGCACGGCTATGGGTTTTTCTGCTAATGTTTTGCCGTAGGTGATAGGTGGAAAGCCAGAGGCCAGGGCTCAGGGAGGCTCACCAGCCGATGAATGCCGTTATCAATCCAGCCTCCGAATAGGTTTAGTTTTAAACTGCACCGCGCCCTATTTACTATTCACATCCTGAAACCTCAAAAGACATCCTGCCCATCATCCTCACTACATTAAAGGTGACATATTAATGTGGGACTAATATGGGACCTTTAAGTCCTGCCCCGAGTACAAAGGAGTGCATCACTATGTTGACAGCGTGGATGTGGGGGGGGGGGGGGGGGGGGTGAACTGACCGGAGGTGGCTGGGGGGAGGAGCGTGGTGTGGATGTTTTTGTCGAAGGTGACGGCGGCCCGCCTGGCGCGGTGCGAGGCGGTGAGGTTGGCCCGCTGGAGCCCCGACAGCACGATGTTGCCCCGGGACGCAACCTCGTAGTGGAGGGTCACGTTGCACGGGCACGTGGACTTCAGGGCCACCTCCGCCTCCTGGCCCACCTGGGGTGCAGAGTGCACACGGGCGCACACACACACACACACAAAAACACAAAAACAGAAACAGACAAACGCGCACAAAAACAGAAACAGACAAACACACACAAAAACAGAAACAGACAAACACACGTAAATAAGCCACCATTCACCCACGCACACCCACACACACACACACACAAGCACACAAACACACACAAAATACACACTTTTACGAGAGATAATCATGACCTTTTATTAGTAGTTAGTCATTGTTATTATATAACTGATTTAAAATGTGTCTAGTGTGTAGCCAAAGGAAACAGGAGTCATGCCAGGTCTATATTTAAACCCGGAGAGAATGTGAATCAATAAACACTGTGCTTCATCTTCGGCAACAAGCACAGAAGAACTCAATGTCTCAACAGCTCCTGCCCAAAGGCTGAGGAAGCGCAGACCCACTCCCAGATGTGAGTAGGTAAGTGGTTCCATGTGAAGCAAGGTGAAACGCCTGCTGCGTTGTTTACTCCTGGAAGAGAAGCAGTGTTTACCTGCAGGGGGGCAATGGGGTTCTGGATCTGGAGGTGACACTTGCTGGGAGAGTACCAGCTGCTGATGGACAGGTAGCTGGGCAGGTACTGGTCTCCGGCCGGTCTGCCATCCATAGAGATCACCTTGGTCTGCACCAGACAAACAATGGGATATAAGGCCAGACGCAAATTGGATCTCTCTTTATTATGCAGGATGAATACAACATATGTAGGGGAGGTCTACGTAAAAATTCTTAAGGAAGATATTACTTAAGTTTTCAATGGTCTGACCCAACACCTTTATTGGCTGAGCCTTAATAATGTATCAGAATCAGAATCTACAGTGCACAGCAGAAATACAGGTTTTTTCAAGAAGACAAGAGACAAATATTCATTACAGTTGATTCATATATAAAGACGTCAGAAAAAGTCAAAACAGGCTGCATATAATGTTCATAATAACCAATTCATCATTTCCTTCTCCATTCTCATTTAAGCAATAGATCACGACAGGCTGTGGTATACGGTCATTATACCACAGTTAAGGGGCGTTGTCCGTAACTGTGGTATAATGACCGTATACCACTGACTGAAGTGATCTATTGCTTTTATAAATCGGTTACGTAAGTATGGCAAAATGAAAGTCATAGACACCCTCAATTTTGAAAAAGCGAGAAAGTCGGAAAAGCATTTTTTTAACGAATACAGAAAAGTAGTCCCTCCTGGCTGTCTGCAAAGTGTACGGCGGTTGCTATGCAACACACGGTAGAGTCCTTCAGAGAGAAGGCTAGGCTAGAGACGGTAGCTTGGTTCGCTGGCAATTTAGCCTACTATCAAGTTTGAGTGAACTCGATAGAATGCTAAATTGCCGGCGACCGTGTGCCTATTGCTTTACAACATTTCCACCCTCTCCAGCAATCAACATGTTTTTAGGCTGCAGTGAACTATGCTATTGCTTTTATATATAAATAAACAACAGTTCAAGTTAGGCGCGGAGTGATACTGAACTCTGTAAACTGAACGGGCGTCATAGCTGTGTGTATACGCTCAATATACAACAGTTGGGAACCAATCAGATCGCTTGATTTAAGCCACCCGTTTTATAATCCCTCTTATACAATTGGACTCCATACCCATACTCCATTCCATACTTAAATATTTTCAACATATTTAGTGTAAGGTCAAACTTTAAGACATCCTTCCTCTTCCTCTTGCTCTGGTGCATGACCCAGAGACACTCACCTCAAGCCAGACATACTGAGCAGATGTGGGGATGGAGGGGATCTCGAAGGTGGCCTTGCCGTTCCTGGAGGTCAGTTCGCTGGCGTAGACGTTGTCCTTTGGGGTCAGCTCCGCCTTCACGCGCACCTTGACCCCATCGGCAGGGCTTCCGTCTGGATAGGTGACCTCGATCTGTGGGAGCCAGGGGGTTGAGGAGAAGACAACAGCGGAAAAAAGTAGAATTTGATTTAACCATGCAGCTGCATTAAGAGTTTTATAAACACACTATTATAGCAAACACTTTCATCCAAAGTTTCTACTCCCAAGACGGCCGCGGAGAACGACGATTTAACCAAGAACTAGACAGGTAGTCCATGAACTTAACCACTAGACAATCCTGCCCACACCTAAAACAAAACAAATGTCCACAAAATGAACCAATGTGTGCGGTAAAGGTCCAACGTTCCCCAAAGCGCTGTTGCCCTCACCGTTCCTTTGTAGGGCAGACCCGGTTTGAACTGTTTGCGCGTGTCCTTGGAGTACTTGATGTCGATGAGCTGCTGGTGGACGGGCGTGGAGTCGTCGAACGTGGTCTGCCGGCTGCCGTCGGCGCTGGTCACCGTGGCCCACACGCTCACCGTGCCCCGGAAGTGGTCCGCCACGTCCAGGGGCATCATGTCCTTCACGCACAGACTGAAGGTGGCCGAGCCTTTGATCTGATCACAGGGAACGTATACCATGGAGATGAGGTGGGTGGGAAGAGTTGACTGACAATAGGTGTTGCGTGATAATGGGGCTAGGAGTTTAATTCTTTATTAGTGGTCTATTCTTTGCGACCGATCACTAAAACAGCTGGTTGGATGGAGCCGGCTACCCATCTCAGTAGGATTAGTGACATGCTGTAGTCATTTCTTGCAAGCAAACACACTGCATGCACTTGACGAGTCAGCTTGATGATTTTCCAATAACCTTTGCATAACCCTTCATGCCTCTGTAATGATTAATTGCATGAATCTCAAGCACAATTTGTGTGTCCTATAATTTATAATCCCAACACCACACAAAACTGTCCACTTCCATACACACACAGCCCACAACACACAAGTATGGAGCTGAAGTAGATATACTCACATCCATGGACTTGACCACGGGCTGGCCCATCTCATGGCGGTAGTAGCCCACGCCGTTCACCGTCATGTTTACAGTCAGTTTACCAGTGACTGGTTTCCCAAAGGTATACCTAGAACAACGTTCAATTGTAAAACAGCATGCTGACTAATGCTGTGGATTAACATGCAGTGGTTAATTCATTCATCTATCTGAATCTGCAGTATGGGTTGAGATGCATGCATTATGACAATGCTTCATAGATAAAAGGCATGACTAAAAAGTAAGAATGAAATCCTGTTCAATATTGAGAGACAAGCGAGACACTCACCTGGCTCTGACTGTGGCCTGCTGACAGGTGTTGAGGTCATGAATGTAACTTGGTGGGTCGATCGCCAGCTCAAACTTAGGCATCACTGGATGGGATGGGGTGTTGGGACAGGAGGGCAACACAGAAGATGTCACAATCATTCCGTTTTCTCATGTTGATGATTGAAAGAGGTAACAGATGAATGACAACTGGCACAGAAAAATGTATCAAACCAAAGAAATCAAAGCCACAATAGACTTTTTAAGCATTCATGCCAAAACTGTTAAAGGGAAATACACCATGTTGGAGTTTATGGCTAGGTTTTTATGGCGGAGTAAAAGCCACTAAAACGTTCTGGCAGCCCCCTTTAAATTGTTATCTTGAGCAGGTGCTCACCATACTTCTGTACTTCAAAAGACTTGTTGTAGGTGTGGCCCTGCATCTCCACAAAGACCAGCCACTCTCCGAACACCGGCTGGTCCGACAGAGGGAAGCTCATGTTCACAACCCCTGTGAGGACAGAAGGACAGAAGTACACACACAGGAGGGAGTTATGTCGAGGCATCGAGGCATTGGTTAAGCCATTGCACAGAAGGATGTTCTCATCCTACCTTATACAAAACTTTTTTTGGTATGTTTTTTGTTTTATGTTTTGGAAGTGTTCCACTCAAATTACTCCATGCATCCGAATGTGCCATTTGCGTGGGAAAACCAGTGTAGAAAATGTGACTCACCACAGCATACTGATTTGAGGCTTTTCCACTGTACCATTCTAGATCCTCTTGGATCCTGCAAGATCAGATTAGCATATCAGGGGATTTCAGTTGACATTTCCCTTTCCATCTTTAAAGGTTAAATCAGAGTTTTCCCAGCAGTAATGTTGGAGAACTGGATCTGAGAAGTGGGCTGCTTGTTAAAGTACAGCCCCCTGGTGAAACAGAGCTGATCTTGACCCCAAGACCTTGCTTTGGACAGTGTTTAAACTGCTTTTTCAAACTTTTCCTCTACTAATTACACAGCGTTACCTGGTGCCTATCATTAGCCATAAGTCATGTGTCTGTTTCCTCCATTTGACCTAGCTAGTTTAATTGAAAGCCCATGGTTGTGAAAGACATCCTGAGGAGAGAAGGGGATTAAGGGAAAGAGAAAGTGGGCAAATAGAAATTCTAAATAGTAAAGAGAAGAGTATAGATGTATAGAAAATAAAGTAGAAATGAAGAGTAAAAAAAAAAGACGAGATTAGAAGAGAGTCCAGAACAGAGGACAAGGGAGGAGAAGAAAATGAGAAGAGAAGTGAAGGAATAAAAAGAAGGACAAGAGATGATATTGTGTTGTTTATCCTGTCCTCTGAGGACGGGATAAACCGTCATAGTGACGGTGCACAGCCCACAGCGGGCCACTGCTCTGTAATCTTCCAGCAGGGCTGGAGCCCAGACAGGCTCCTGTACCCCTACGAAGACTGGGGTGGCCTCGCTGCCCTGCACTCACCACAACATACGCCTCCATCTGAAAGAAAACAACCAGACACGGGAGGATGAGAAGAGATGTGCGTCCTCGCCTCTTCTTGCTCTTCGTCACCTTCACTACAGCTCAACAATCATCCGTCTGTGAAAGTTTGCGCCGCACCATCAATAAACTTTCTGTCTGCGTGGTCGCTGCATGGTATAATTCCAAGGGGCCGTTGCTAGCATTCCAGTAGAAATGACTCGGGGTCCGCCTCTGTAAACAGGTTACTGTACAGGGCTATGTGTTCCTGCTGGCCAAGTTTCCCTCCCTCTTTAATCTCGGCAGCAAAAACAAGCATTGATCAGGAGTTGCTATGTAGTGTTTATTCATATTGTCTGGTTGGGCTTTATAAGTGACACTTATCCTGATAGATTTTACTTTGGGAATTTAGACAAGGAATGGTTGAATTTACATTTTTTTGCATAGATTGTCTGGCTATTGATTGTCAACAATATATAGGTTTTGCAATGTATGCATATTTTCTTTTATTTTTGGCACTCGATGTGTAGTTACCTTGTCGTTGACCGGTCTCAGGTCAGGGCCGACTGTGTACACATTTATGAACACTGAAAGCAGAGGGAAATGGTAACCACAAATCAGTATATTTACATTTACATTTACATTTAGGGCATTTAGCAGATGCTTTTATCCAAAGCGACTTACAATAAGTACATATTGTCATAAGAAGTGAAACAATAAATCGTACTGTCGGTACAGTAAAGATGTTGATAGAACCAAGTGCAAGTACTACCAATCACTATGCTAACCCATTCCCTGTAAACAGCAGTGATAGCTAGCTACTGCAGATGCTACACAATTAAGTACTATGAATAAATATTTATTTAACGATAGACAACACCTAGTTACCCAAAACCTGGAATAATGATGAACATCACCGGACATGCAGGGGTTGCATTTATCTCAGTTTCATGGCACACTGATTAAATATCCCTGCTACACAAGTCTCTCTTCTAGAGAGCTTCAATTCAATATACTGTGTTAACCATCTGTCTAGGAGGCACGGGGTGGTGGAGACCTTTGTGTTTGGGTTTGTAGAAGGGCTTGTCGGTCTGGATGAACACGGCGGTGCCCTTGCTCTCCACCGTGACGGTGGTGTAGTTGTGGAAGATGTAGCCGCCCTCCTTCAGGTAGCGGTTTCCCCAGACCTTGAGGTGGGCCTGGCCTCTCAGCCCGGGGGGGACCTGGGAGACAAACATGGAGATGAGTCAACCCGAGTCAACCGAAGCTGCAGGGCTGGAATGACCCAGAAGGTGATCTGTGCACCAATATGGAAACACAAGTAGCCTGCCGCGATAGCAACACAACTACCAAGGTACTTTAAGGAATTATTTTTTAATTTTATGGGCTGAATAATTATATGTATACAATTTGAACAAGTTTATATTTCAAATGTATTATGCAAGGGTGACCTGGTCCACCTAGACATAAGGATGCCTTTTGATTACAAACACCTGATTTAATGTCTGGTTCAAAGGACAACTAATTCACCATGAGCCAAACATTAGACTGATTTGCCCCTCTGGTCGACATTAACATGTTTTGAAAGGAAAGAGAGTTACACACAAATGGACCAAAAGCACTGGACTAGCAAAGAATGCCCACCGATGAGACACGAGGGAGGAGGAGGGTGGAGGAGGAGATCTATTGATCTCCTCATTGATCTATTCCAGTCTGTAGGGGCGTTGCACCATACGTGCTCTTCCACAGCTGTTGCATATTACATTGAAGCTGTTACCTTATTCCCAATGAATGTGCAGAGACAGCTGTTGCATCGCGAAAAAAAATAAAAAAAACGTTAGTGTTAACTTGCATCCTGCCCCAGGAATGCTCTCAAACGGACAGGGAGGGGGGGCGCGCTCACTACTGTGCAGCTGTCACCGCTAAAGACCGCTGTGTGGTTCGTCTCTGGAAAACCCAGCACGTCTCAAGAGTAATACCTATCCAATGAAAGGTAATCCATACCTTCAGTTGGATGGTGCCTTTGTCTGAAACAAAACACAGAGAAGAGTCAACAGAGAAGAGGACAGTCGTCAGACAGTCTAATCTAGAATCAGCATGTACCCAGCATGGTGTATATACAACCAGCCTTAGCCGATCAATGTAGCTGTAATGTAGAGAGTCGTGTGCGTCTGTGTGTATGTGTGTTTGCGTGCACACACAGAAGCAACAAACCAACAGTACTTGTACCACTTGTGCATCCCTGGTTTATATGACAACGGTTCCCTTACGTCACCACTGTGTAAGGGACATGAACACTAGACCCACCGAACACGGCTCCATGGCCGTGGGCCACCGTCTCGCCTTTGACTGAGAGCTGCACCTGCACACGCGTCTCCGCCTGGGCGTGGAACAGGGTCACGCTCACGCTCTCCTCCACGCCCGCTCTGAAGACAGAGGGGGCCGCCACCAGGTACCCTCTGGTGGGAGAGAGAGAGAGAGAGAGAGAGAGAGAGAGAGAGAGAGAGAGAGAGAGAGAGAGAGAGAGAGAGAGAGAGAGAGAGAGAGAGAGAGAGCATTACAGGTTGAAAGCAGGAGAGGAGAAAGTGGAAATCAAGGAGACAGAAACAGCAACGGTATGATGTTGATTGAGGAGAGAAAAAAGGGGAGGGGGGTGAATGAGAAAGGAGTAGTTTGACATAAGTGGGTGGAGAGGGGTGGGGATCAAAGAGAGGACAAGGGAAGTAGATGATTAATACACAGGTCTCGCGACTGCCTTAACTTTCAGCATCCTAAATGCCAGCTCACCAATGGACACACACACACACACACACACACACACACACACACACACACATCCAGACACACACACACACACACACACACACACACACACACACATCCAGACACACACACACACACACACACACACACATCCAGACACATGTGTCACACACATATCCAGACACACACACATACACACACACACACACACACACACACACACACACACACACACACGCACACATGTGCAGCATGCCTTAGTTTTTCGCTGCAGGGTTGCCCTTCTACCTGCTGGCCAGTGGGTTTTTGTGTTCTAGTGTTCTCGTTGGGTGGTCTTTCACCTCTCAAAGCCCCATTGAGACTGTTAAAAAGAAGCCACAACAAGAAACGACCCCCATGATTTTCCAGGGTCACTCTGACATTTAATTGAGAAAATGTGTCACACACCAAGCGCTGGGAGCAAAGGTCAGCCTTTGATGCAGAAAAACGTCCTGGAAAACTCTGTTACCTATAGGTAAGCATCAATACTCGAGTAATAGCTGCATGTTTTGTCTAGTGCTGAAATGGCTCAATGAAGGTATAACATGAAGATATAATGAAAGTATAACAGTCCAGATTTGAGTTTGATTCACATTTGGTGTGTATGGCACCACACTGTCCCATACGCAGCCTGGGAGAAAGGACCCCTTTCATTGGCAATGCACTTTTGAATAGGTTGAAGCAGATGCAGTTGGTCCACACATGAAATAATCTGGATGTGATGAATTTGGTAACCCAATTCACGGCCAGTCTTATGATCTTTGATTGAAGAGAAAAAAGTGTGTTTTCTAACCACTCGCTTGGTTATTACACCCCTAAATGGCTCCAGGAATGTAGAAGAGAACAGAAGTCAGTTTGACTGTACAGAAGGTAATACCATATTATCTTCAGTCTAGTCATAATACCACTTAACATTTACATTGATAACATGATAATTAGGTCGGTTGGGTGTATGTGCGTTTGCATCCATTCAAGTCTTTCAAGGATGTCATCCAAGCAAGGGGTATGGGGGAAAACAAATGTCGACACGCTTCACAAAAGCATAGGATCACATCAGTAGAATCTCCAGGACAACATGTTTTCATGTGGGGTCAGGTGGTTAGCATTACTGTACTTCATGAGGGGGAATTCATGAGAAAATCCCCTGGACTTTGAGCAGTGGAAGATAAAAAGAGCAAATTGACTGTGCGTTTGATCTACACCCGGTTGAAGCATCTCTTTGATGAGTCCGAGATCAGGTGCTTGCGGTGAGCAGGCTTATTAATCACACGGATTCGTCTCGCAGTTTCTTAGATCCGAGTGCAGTTCGCTGACTTTTAGTAGCGAGTTCTTATTTCGACCACACATTACTTTTATTCGCTCTAAGCTTGGTTTAACAACCTCAGACAACTGCTACAAAGTGCGCTTCTCCCACTGAACAATAAAGGGAACCTTATAGAAGCATAGTTCTACTTCAAAGCATAGATTTCAGATCTCTAGAACCACAATTAGCTCATCCATTGGTACAGTAGGCCTATAGTTGTCTCATAGATACATACATTATGTGACTTTCCTGAATTTTACAGGCTGAAATCAACCATAATCAGCAATGTTGATAATCACCATCATAATCATCTTTGTAATCTTAACGTTTCATTCAAATATAATAGGCTATCTGAAAATGAATTGCACACTTACTGTCTTTCCTGGCCATAACTTGTGTTCACGTTGCACATCAACAATATCCATGAGAAACGCAAAGCTGTCCACGATACTCTTATCATGTTGGCCCGAGAGGCTGATATATGTGCAGCCTTCTTGCAGCCTTCTGAAGAAGGTAGCTAAACCAACTCGATTTAAAAGTTAGGTCAAGCTCCGCCGCTCTGCCTACAGCGGTCTATCCATTGCGGCTGCTTAGCGCGGTAGCGGTTCTAGATGTAACGTCCGAGCGCTACAACTAGCTAAGTTGTATTCATCCCAACTTCGAAGTACGTCCCAAAACGTTTCCGAGTTTTTTTTTTTTTCTTCCGTTAGAGTAAAACACACACAGGCTTTCTTCGTTCACGTGCGTTCATCCATTGCGGGTGGCGTTCTCTCATATTTCACCATTAAAAAAAATACACGTTGCCTCCCACTTTCACTGTTGGCAATATTATGTAACGAATCCCACTTCTTCTTCACACTCGAGCTGTGGTTTGTCATCTCTTTGAAGCTCCGCTGGTTTGTGGCCAACAGCGAGTCAGAACCCGAGCGCCGCTATCACGCGCACTCGACATTCATTCACAATCTCCTCCTCTCGCTCGAGCCTCGAGCCGTCGCCGCGGCACTTCCGAAGCAACGAGGACTAGTCTGGATCAGTTTTAAATGTAGGCCATGACTTTATTCCCTGATAATGGAAATGTGAGATTTAGAATGTTTTGTCTTTTTAATATACATCCATTTATAGAGTTGTATTTCGCAGCACCATGAAAATCCTGAATGATGAATGAATTAATATGTTCAGTTCAGCGCGCCTGTTTGCTCTATAGACGATGGCGCCCTCGTGTGGAATTTCGGAGTAGATCCACGATTCAAAATATAATTTTTGTATAAAAAGGTCATATTTATTGAAGTAGAATTGAGGTAACTTATTTACAATAATATAAATGCTTTTCAGCAACATTTTAAAAAACGATGAATACATTTAGAAAACAACATTCACATCAAAGAATCAAAACAATTCTCAATACAATAATACTGAACACCTAGGCCTACAAAATGCAAGATATTATTTATTTATCAATAAAACAAATGACTGGCATTTTTGACTCTGGGCTGGTTGAAGCCCCACTAGAGCACTCATGAGATTTAAGGACCCGTCTACTCCGGTTAACTTTAACCTGAAGATTTGTGCAGCAATTTCCTGAAGGGGGCCCGCGACGAAAGATGTCCCTACGCAATCTCCTTCTTCACAGCGCCATCGTGGACGATGCTCCGCAGCCTGACCAGATCGCTCCGCTTCCCATCCACCATGTCGTGCTGGGCCGCGCAGCGCAGGCCCCCCGGCTCGGGCTCGCTGAAGCGGGTCTTCGAGAAGACCACCTGGTCGTCCTGGTGGACCTCCAGCTGGTGGGCGCGGCAGAGCTGGCCGGCGACGCCCACGTCCAGCCCCAGCAGCTTGGCCAGCCGGGGCAGTGGGAAGCGGCAGTTGCGGCTGCTGAGGCCGTGGCTGTAGAGCAGCAGCAGGTCCCGTCGGATCGCCGCCATGTGCCGGTGGAGGGCGCAGCTCTGCAGGAAGCTCAGCCTCTGGGCCAGTCGGAGGAGGCGCACGGGGTTCCTCTCCGAGAAGGCCCGGTTGATGGACAGGGCGAGGGCGACGGCGGGGGCGCAGCGCAGCCGCTTGGGCAGCTCCAAGGTGTGCTGTAGGACCCGCGAGGAGCCTGGGGGAGGAACACAGGGAGATTGTGACTGTGAGGCTGGAAGTGTTCCCCCGGTTACACCGGCAAAAACAACGGCTTGATTACGAAGACACAATAATACAAACAACAAGATATGGGAAGACAGGGCTAGCACGAGCCCACACCCACACACCCACCTAGGTTGTAGAGCAGGCTGAGGGCCTGGAACTCCTCCTGGTTGCCGTTGGGAGCGGGCTCGGCGGCGTAGCAGTGCAGCAGCCAGCTGAGGCTCTCCTGCAGGTGCGTGTCGTTGATGCGAGGGTCGTACAGCCGCAGGGGCTCCCCGCACAGCCGGAAGGAGGCGTAGACCAGGAGGCGCACCGTGCACTCCAGGACGGCCCGGCTGTCCGGCCCGGTGGTCCGCTGTATGATCATGTCCTGCCTCACACTCCGCAGGCGGTCGAAGACAAAGTCGTACACCTGGGGAACAGCCAGGCAGTAACGGGTGTTAAGAACCACAGCGCAGTCAATTGTAATGTTAAGCATGCTAGAGAGAGTGTTCCGCTGGGGGGGGAAACACATAGTTTCTTACCATTGAGTATTTGGATATTTAGCCAAGACTGAGTGAATACAGATAGATAATGAGCAAGTAGCGGTTTATTTATCCTGCTTAAGGATTGGACACAGAACCTTTCAGCTAGGAGACAAACAGTATAACCACTACGACTATCCTGCCAGCTTTCTTAGCATTGTCTTGATCAGTTGGAGCATTTCACTCAATAGCCACCTAATCCCGTGTGTTGCGTACAGACATTAAATATCTCCACTAGCCTCATTCCAAGACGTCTGACCAGGCATGGTGGCGATGTCATCGATTAGATAGCACACGGTCTTAAGCAGAACAGCCGGCGGACGGAGGTCACTGGGCCGAGTCGAGTCCTTCCCGGCCGCAGGTCTGGAGTATTCTTTCACAGTACGCTGTGGGTCAGCCCTGGGACGCCGGCCCCTTTCTCCGGCCCTTTTTTCTGTTCCTGCCAGGGTCTCGAAGCGGTGCAGTCGGTTCTGCGACTCGCGCTCTTGCAGCTCCCGGTTAGGGCACATGGACTGGCAGGTTCCCCTGGGGGAACCTGGGCTTTCCGGGTCGGCCTGTTTGGCGGATTCGTCTTCTTTTCGCACCCGCCACTCTGGTTGCTGGTCTCTGCTGCTCCGTCTCTCCTGGGTCGGTCTGCCCCCTCCCCTCCCTGCTGCCGAGGTCCTCTTTTGAGAGTAAGAACTGCGGTTGGAAGAAAAGTAGACATAGGTAAATATGAAACATGGGAATGGATTTTATTTGAAGCCCGCCATTTACACAGTTGCATTTTAAAATAACTTGACAATGTCTTCTTAAAATGTGTCTTTTATAATGTATTTTATACTATTTATTGTGTGAGTGTTTGTGTGAGCGTTGTATTAGAGGCTGCATAAGTACATTTCATTGTATGGTTCTACTGCACAATGACAATTAAAGTATCAATCTATTTATATCACATGTCCTTGTCTCATATCCGTACAGGGTTTATTTTTGGATATATTCAGATATATACACACATTCAGCTATAATCCTGTAAGTTCTTACCAGCTGGCAATGATTGCACACTGATTTGAGCAAAGCTAACGTTTTTTTTTAAACACACACAACTTCTTTCTTTATGTGGACGCCTAGCTCAGCTGGCGAAATAAGTGACTCGTTAGAAAAGCTGTAGTCATCAGATTTGATTTTAACCTTATTGTCAACTTAATAAAATGGATAGATTACTTACATAGGACGAGGACCACTCCTGTTACTCATTGTCTCCTTGTATCTCCAATCGCAACTTTCCATGATAAGCACATTTGAAGACATTTGAAGGCCACCTTTGACAGAAATAACACGAATTGTTACATCGTCTATTCGCTGGGCAACGAATACGCTTTCATGAAGTGAACATCGGTGATCCCATGTTGCTCAAGAAAAGGACCTCGGCTTTCTTGACTTCTACAACAGACGTTTGTTGTTGAGCACACTTGTCGTCACATCCGGAATATTTATTTCCGGTTTATGTAAATCTATACGCGATATACTGCGATGTTTATGTTCACATTTACATTTAAACACATTTTAAGATGTTGAACTCTACGTTATCAAATTAAACTCAATCGAAAAATTTGATAAGAAAAGCGTAGTCTTCCATTACGGATCAATATTTTCGAAATGTAATGAATCAATGACAGAGACAAAAATACAACGACGTTTATTTATAAAATATTTATTTGGCAATAATGTACTTTTTTTTTTTTACTATTGATGAAAACATGAACAGCAAAACAGGCACAAAAACAAAAAGATTCAATGTTATAGAACTCTAATGGGAAGGAAGCAAAATTGCAGGTAACGTGGTATTTAGGTTAGGGTTCAGGGCAGTAGAGCTCCCGCGTCCTGGTTGGGCCAAGCTGGCGTTCCTCAAAGGCCTGCTGGGTTTTAATGTTATAGCGGCTGACCTGGGAGGACAGCTCCTGCAGCTCTGAGAAGGTCCTGGAAGGGTAGGAAGGAAGATAGATTAGTAGTAGAAAACCAAACCCATCTCCAAACAAACCTGACAACTTAGTTGAGAAGGCTTGGATCTACATCAATGAAGCGCTGAATAATTTCGACATGTAGTTAACTTGTGCATAGAATCAGCAACTTCAGCAAGGGTCATAAATGACATCCCATCCAATAGAAACCAGGAACAACGCCCAGATTGGTTTGCTAAACTGTAATTGCTGAAAAACCTCCTGCCCTCCACACATTTTGTCCGTGTCCTTGACTGATGCGGACATTTCCGACTTATCTACGGACGCCGTGTCGGCTTCCTTACACAAAGATCTGCTGGGTGATGTCCTTGGAGGCCGCTTTAATGTCTCTGAGGCACTCCACAGCAGCGCTGCTGTCCTGCAGATCTGTGGGTGTGCACTCCACCAGCACCTTCTCACTCTTATCCAGGCACGCCTCGCTTTTATCTGCATGAATACAAAGGAATCATAAATCATTGGTGGTTTAGTATGACAATACATAACACAAAGAATACACATTTGATAAACAGAATTTTGATTAAAGAAACAATAGCACCACTTTCTGAGTTTTCTATGGATGAATTCAGTAACCCATTTGTTTTCTTAGGGTTGGTTATGGAGGAGCACCATCTAGTGTTGCGATTAAGGAGTGCTACTTACTTATAGGAGCTTCACAGTTTCAGGTTTTGCATTCTAGTAGAGACACATACTACATACATGTGATATTGGAAAAGTGTTTACAATTCTGCTAGCGATTCTGCTGCTCATGAGCAATTGATTGTGTAATATTTTAATCAACGTTTCAATCCGCAACTTTGCAATTCAAGAGGGCATGAGCCCCGTAAACAACTGGTAGCCAAGTGAGGCACGAATAGCACAATGTGTATACGCAGCATACGCAGTATGCAGAACTGTATATGAAAGGCTTGCTGGTATTCCTCAGAACATTATGAATCAAAAAAGATAAAGTAGAGTGAACATAAAATAAAAAGGTATTCCAGAGTCCCCTGATTGGCCGGGATTGTCGGCCATCCTGAGGTCATTGTTTTCAAAATGGTGCCATTCACGATGCGAACAACACAAACACTTAGATGAGGCCGGTTGCTGGGGCTTCACATTCATCTAGCCATGAGGTCAGACTATCCCAAGGTAAGGGGTTGCAGCGGGCAGCCCAGCTAACTGACGGAGCTACTCACCCAAGAAGGCCCTCCCGTCTCCTTCGATGTAGCAATTCTTCACAGGCAGCTCGTGCCTGGTGGTGTCAATGGCCCTGGCGAAGTTCCGGTAGTCCTCTTTGAACTTCTGGGCTTCTTCTGCCAACGGAGTCAATGCAGCAATCTGACAGAATAGACCAGACAATAATTACAATGCCATTAAAAACATAGGCAAACCTGTACACGGACAAATCGATGCATTGCTTGTGTTTTAGATTTTGCTGTATTATGCAGGCCTGATACCGACCATAAAAAAAAGATATATAAATGATATCGAGGTACCTCAGTACATAGTCTTTTGGAAAAAACACAGTGGCATAAGACCATTGGATAATCAACCAACGCTCCACCTCAAAACTCTCACAATATTGAAGTCAGACATTTTGCTCATGCCTGCTTGGTCAAAAATAAAAACACTTTAATATGACCCAAATGAGAACATGTACTAACTTGCAAATCCAGTATCTCGTTCGTCTGCTTGTTCCTCTCCCTAAACAGGTACTTGCGTTTCTTTTCTTGAACTTCATTGTGCAGTCTCTCCTCCTCCTCCATCACATGCAGCAGTCGAGCCTCAGCCTCTTCCTTCAGCTTCGCCGTATTGTGGTCCATCTGGACGACAATGCACAGGGGTGGAAATGTATTGCAAAAAGGTTTGAAACACTAATGTTGAAAAGAGTGCCAATGAAAAAGACCAAAAAATAATAAGAATCTACTATAGGTTAAAGCATCTTCAGAAACCATTATCATAGGAATAACAGTAACAAAAAGCTAGGTAACCCTGGCCCTCACAGTTCATGGATTTGTGAGAGTTACGTTTAGGTTTTTGTGGCCGTAAAGGTAGGCCAATATGAATGCTTGTTGTACCTTAGCTGTGAGGTAAGCCAATAGGAATGTTTTTTCTCAGCTCTGAGGTAGGCCAATACCAATGTTTGTTGTACCTTGGCTGTGAGATAGACCAATAGGAATGTTTTTTCTCAGCTGTGAGGTAGGCCGATGGGAATATTTGCTGTACCTTGGCTGTGAGATAGGCCAACAAGAACGTCTGCATCTCGATGTCCGTCTTGGTCTTTTCAGTCGTTTTCTCGTGTTTGACTGCGTTTTTCATCACAAGGTTGTCTGTTCCAACAAAAAAAAACACACGAGGAGCTACAGGGGAGACATTTGTTTAAAAATCGATCAAAACATGTATTCATTTGAAAAAGTTCACCATTAATGACGGAAACATTAAAATCTGGGAAAACTCTGGGTCCATCTGCGAAGGTGGATTGCATGGCACTTTTTTCCAATAGTGAAGGTTCCAGAAGCGTGGACATGAAAGCTGAAAATAAATATTGCGGCAGAATGTCATCAAATCTCCCAAGGTATACAACATGGTCTTAAAACTGGGATTGATTCTTAGATTTGGAAGAAAAAAATGATTCAGAATTTATTGAATTAGTCCAAGTGGACATGATTTTTAAAATGAATATAGTTGATCAAACTGATACAGATATGCGTCATCAGTCATACAATAATACAGTATGATATTAGTTATTGGGCTTAACGATGCACTCACGAGTTGGAGCAGCCATTGGTGCAGCCGAACGTCTAGGAGGAGTGGCCAGCTTCGGTTTGGCAAAACCTGGTTTAGGGGAGGAGGGACGTGGTGGCATGGCGATTGACTCATTGGTCCTTGAGTTACTTGAGCTACTTGAGTTACTCTGTTGACAAGCACAGCAAGGGGACAGTCAGGTTAGCCCTTGGTCTTGATTCCTTTTGCAACTCTGAATATGAATACTTAAATCGGGCCATTATGGTTTAACAGTATTCAGAAGCTTTTGTCCTACCTTTGAAAGAGGCTTATCAACAGGCTGCATATAACGAGACTTGACAATTGTTCCACTGGCTGGAAGGACAAAACAGACAATTATTGGGGTTTTGTCAGATTCTTCAAAACACATTCACAAAATAATAAGGTTATCAACCCATAATACAGATTTGTTGAACCAAGAATCTTTAACTGTGAGCGGTATTCTGTTTACTTACATTTTACACTTTTCGTCCCTGTTCCACTGTTGTTGGCCTTGACATTTTCACCTTTAGAGCTGAACGAAGCATAGGTAATTTTGTTCATTAAATAGTACACTTTGGATATTAACCGTAGTTACACTT
This sequence comes from Micromesistius poutassou, assembly GCF_964030765.1. Lineage (NCBI taxonomy): Eukaryota > Metazoa > Chordata > Actinopteri > Gadiformes > Gadidae > Micromesistius > Micromesistius poutassou. Next base: position 3,361,196 of record NC_140279.1, read on the forward strand.
TATTAACAACTACAACAAAAAATACTACCAAAACAACATAAGAATATAAGACCAGGTGGGTAGCTTTGCAGGGCTCAAGCCTACGACCATTTCAGCCAACCTACATCTAGGTGGACACTCCCACCTGTGTTGTCACTAAGGCAGAGGGAAGGGCGTGTAATGGCTAATCACACTCTAATACAATAACTAGTATTGTATTAATACAATAACTGGCGCTGCGATGCGCGCAAAGAAGTTATAGCGAGGCTGGATGGGTGTGAGCGCTCTTATTGGAAACACTGCTTTGATCATACCAGAACTAACGCTATTCAAGAGAATGCGAAGCAATGCAATATTCTGGATGATGAATCTCCACAGGAAAGAAAATCGTATTTATTTATTACCCAATTAACAACCTATTAATAGTAGTAAGTAGGTAGAGCTTATCGATACAGGAAGGAAGAACGCGAATAGTTTGTTCTTGGGGAGAGATGTCGAGATACTGGTGGTCAATTTTCGAAAAAGATACCCAAACATGTTACCATTTATTTAAAGTGAGTGAATCTGTTCAAATGATTGAACACAGATGGATGTACGTGACAAAGTGCATGTCATTACTGCGACAAAACGAATAATAAAGGGATGCCACCAAATGAAAAAGTTACTGGCACCAGTGTCAGCCTTAGACAATGTTAGTCTTAAACCCTGCTTCATAATCATACAGGCAACTTTTGTAAATAGGTTTAACCATGTTAACCCTATCGTCCCATCTACTTACCTTTTAGTATCAGTAGATGCCTTGCCAAAACTATTTGGTGCCATTGTTGTTCTTCTGGACGCCATATTTACTTTGAGTAAACCGCCCGTACGTCGCATATATGGTCCGGCAAAACATAGCAAATAAGTTTGGTTCCTCATGAAATTCTCTCACTTTTACGTCTTCTTCTTCTTTTTTAGTTTTTATTGGCGGTAAATTGTCATCTCTGTCTTTCCAGGCAAGGCTTATATTAAATTCATAAATTACTATTATAATGCATACTTTACGACTAACATGTAAATCATTTTGTGATTATCAATATAAAAAAATACAATAAAAATATAACTTTATACTTTATACTATACATGTGTATAATATTAAGTGTTCTATTTGTTCATATCTCCTTGAGTTGCATTCAGCAATGCTGGATGCAACTCATATAAGTTACCACTAGAGGGATAGAAGACGCAGTGTTCCCCATAATGATTCCCTATATCGTTTATTGCTAAACAGTGACAACTTAAACCTTGAATCTAGATGAATTAAGACTAAGCAGGAAATACTTTCAAGATTAAATTATAGGAAGTCTTCAGGCTCCAGCCTCCACCGTACCTTAAATGTGTGTGTGTGTGTGTGTGTGTGTGTGTGTGTGTGTGTGTGTGTGTGTGTGTGTGTGTGTGTGTGTGTGTGTGGCTAGGTGAATGCTCTTACCTGTGGTTTACTGGTCGTTTGTGTGTGTTAGTCTTCAGGAACATAATGGGTGCTGATCCCACCAGTCTGAGCTGGGCTTGAAGCACAATGGAGACAATAGGGCCATCCAGGGTGTGGGACACAGGAGTAAATACTGACCAGTGACAACCAGCCTCAGCCGCCAGCCTTAGCCACCAGCCTTAGCCACTGTCCCCCAGCAACTTCCACTTTCCATGAGTTGGTAAAATACATGCAGACAGACAATGATGAAGATGAAAAGAGAGTGAGAGAGAATGAGACAAGCAGATGGACAGACAGAAAGAAGGAAAGAGTGAAAGACATGGACAGAGAGAGAGAGAGAGAGAGCGAGAGAGGGGGGGGGGGGGGGCAAGTGGATGGATAGACAGAAAGACAGATGGACGGAGAGACAAACCGACAGATGGATGGACAGACAGACGGAGGGACAGAGACAGAAAGATATACAGATGAACTGGGAGCAAGAGACAGATTGACAGACTGAAAAACAGATAGACAGACAGACAGATTACATAAAGTATTTAAATGTGTTGTGGCTACATATGTCACTATTGTTTCAGGCAAGACATAGTCAGCGTAATTTAACATGTAATTTAACAAGTGGAATGGAATATACACATGAATGATGAAGACCTGCCTTGAAGCTTGTTATGTATGTAGGCTCTTTTTTATGAGTCTGTGTAAAGGCTGGACTTTACCACTGCTTTCCCCATTCTTTCTCTCTGTAATAAAGCTGCACTGCTATGTGTTTTGTCCTTTCTGGCTGTCTCATGCTGTCACTCATCGCCAAGTAATGCCAGGACCAATGAGGGGCCTTCGGGTGCATCACTAGCAGCACGTGGATCACAGGCACTGATAATCACAAGAGAGGGACTCATTTAGATGAAATCAATTAAATTACTATGGTAATGAATACTACAAGTTCCTGTCACAAACAAACCTGTGTAATTGTTTGTGGCTGTTAATGGTTTAGGTAAAACAATACATATACTATATATTATACTATCAAATTAATTAAAATTGGACAGGGATAAGCAATCAAACTTCAACATGCATGACACACAAAGTTTGCTTCTACGAGTAGGGATCCACCTCCTTCTCTAATGACTTATATGGAGCCGCTGGAGAAATGAGTCTGGGAGCCCTCGGAGCAGAGGAGAATGTGTGAAAAGTGCACGTTGAAAGACAGCAGTGTGGGAAGACATGTAGCAGAGTGACTGAATGAGAGTCTTTGTGTTGTTGTGTAGTGGGTCTCTGCTCTCTCTTTCTCTTCCCGAAACTGTGACGTCTTACGATGGCTGCTCCTGTGTCTATGCGACCACACTGATACTCTATGAAGGGTTATGCGGAATCATCTTTCTAGACGAGATAACTTTCCATTTCAGACACACTGTGTGCATATTTCACGCATACACGTGTGCAAACGTTTAAACAGATGTAACCCAATCAGACAGACACATGCACACGCACGTACACACGCATGCATGTACACACGCATGCATGTACACGCACACACGCACACACACACACACACACACACACACACACACACACACACACACACACACACACACACACACACACACACACACAGGAACACCATTTTTTCACTATATTACTCATCAGTCTTGTCTGGTCCACATAGCACCCCAGGAATGCCTCAAATACACAACCAACCGATGGTATTCACTCTGTTTGATGGTCAACACTAAATTACCTTCTATTTGGCCACTGCTTTCCATTATTATGATTTACTTGTACTTACTGATTATAAGGATAGGAAGTCTGAGAGTTGCTCCTACATTTAAATCAAGGTTAAAAACGTTAATGTTGACCTTCAGTTTCTGCCTTTTAAGGTATTATTTTATTCAAATGTCTTTCATGCATTCTTTTAAGTCCTATTTACCTGTGTCTTTTACGGATTCTTTGAAATACAGTTGTTGAATGTAGTTTTTGTACTCTCTTTGTTTTTATGTGAAGCACATTGAGTCTGGCTTGTGTATGAAATGTGCTTGATAAATACATTTGAGTTGACTTGCACTGCCTTATTAAACTCATACAACAAATTAGACTTAAATGTATTAAATGTATTAAATGTATGATATTATTATTCATGTTGTTTCTTTCATTCGCATAAGAGCTGGTCAATTATTAGTAAATATATTTGTTTAGGCAATTGTTGAAATAGGATTATCATGGGTCTTTAATGGCTCCTGCTGGGAGTCAGTACAAGCAGTCCGTCATCAGGGCGTCTGGCCATCAAGGGCTGACCATCCGAGTTCCTAGATAGAGATGAGCATCTCATTCCTTTTGTTTGCTTGTGTCTTGGTGGCTCCATCTTTGAGCAGCCATGTCGGGCCCCACCCAGTCAGACAGGAGCTCCCTGAATTAAGTTATTAGGCTTTTCTTTGTTGATGGGTATTAGCACACCGTTAACGTAACTTCACACTCTTTGGGCTGCACTGGGCATTCTTAACGTCTTGAATGGATACAACAAAGTGAAGTTAAATAGTTGTGGTAACACAGAGGGAAATGTGTTTTATTTTACCACACTTTCCTCAAGTTGACAAGTGTGTGTTTGTCTCGCATTCTCCTGCTCTACTCAATAAATGGTACTCTTATTTGAAAGTCTGTTTAAAAGTTCACCACATTATTGTTGATATCTATTAAAATTTACTTGTTTTTCATTCAATACAAAAAAAGGTAGGGTCCGTCTTGCTTCCTTGGAGGGCCCTGGGTCTTGTCTCCTTAAACCATCCGCTCATCCCTCACCTGCTAATGATTTAATCAGCCTGCTTATCTTAGAAGGAAGTGACCTCAGACAGGTCATTCCTACTGCATGCTTCACCCGGGGGCGGGGGGATTCTAGCCTGACCAAGGGTCGATGGGTGTTATGTGATCAGTGTGAAACAAGAATGGGTTTGATAATTATATAACGATGGGTTTGATGTTTTTATAACTGTACAATTTACATGTATCCCTTTAGCAGATGTTTGTATATGAACGCAACACACGTGTGAGGTTGAACCATCAAAGCTGACAGACCATATGGGAGTGGTTACAACTAATAACCATAAACAAGTGCATGATAGGTGCAGGGATCAGGAAGTCTTTGACAGATATACTGTATAATACATAAAAATGTACTTCTTCTTCAACTTCCTTTATACATTGTAGCTGTTTGTTCCTGTCTGTTTATATCCTTGTAGCTCAATGTTCCTCAAACACATGTATGATGTTGCATAATTGTGTTATCTAATTAGCTCTTATCATTTTAAAAGCATTGCTTATTATCTCATATGCAAGGCAATTCCGATTACATCTTATTCATATTGTTATGTACACATTTGTCATTGTGACCACCAACGTCTAAAACACAATTTTCAGATTGTTCACACATTCATCTACAAATCTTTGATAGATCATGAATGTACTGCAGAGCCCCTTTGTGTCTGTGTCCGTCCGTGTGTTTGTGTTTTTGCCACGGAGTGCTGAGAGCCACCAGCAGCGGGCTAGGTCCGTGTGTGTGAGAACCCCGTGCGCTGCTTTAGCGGGGCAGCGTAGCGTGCAGTCCAGAAGCTAGCAGGGGGAGCCAGGCCATGGAGCCCGCTAATCCCTGGGTTTTCAGGAGCCCTGGCGCGTACTTGATGAGTCGGGGCAAGGAAGGGGCCTGCATGGCTCTCTCTCTCTCTCTCTCTCTCTCTCTCTCTCTCCCTTTGCTCCCCAACACTCATTCTGTTTCTCTCGATCACTCCCTATCTATCCATCTATCACCCGCCACCCACCTCCCCCCTACCCCACTCTTTTATTATCTCTCTCTTTTTCACATGGCTCTCTCCCTCTCCTACCATCCCCTGGAGCAACTTTGCGAATGACTGGATTCCAAGTGTTTACTCAGCAACGCTCTGTGTCCCCCCCCCCCCCCCCCCCCCCCCGCAACCATCTCTCTCTTTCTCTACCCCAACTCATCTCTCTTTGTCTCTCTCTCTCTGTTTCTCCCACTTCTGTTTCTGTGACTCGTCAAATGAGGAGAGGGGAATCAGACATGAAGTGTGTTTTCAAACCGATGCAGCCAAAGCAGGGCTCCATGCTCGCCAAAAGATGAGTCTTGCTCTGGGACTTGACATTTCCCCGAAATGAAGTGTGATGATGCAATGATTGTGTGTGCATCGTCTGTCATGCAGAGCGAGAACCATCCCTCACACACATTTAACACATTTAGTAATGTGTTGCTAGTAACCATGATGAAAGATACCTTTTCATAGACAAACTTTCATTTTGCAGCTCAATGTGCTTTTCAGAACGATCACTTCAGGATAAAATAATAATACTGAACCAATGGCAAAATAATAGAGTGACAATTTATTGAAACATTTAAAGAGGTGAACGTTTAACACTAAAACAGCAGTGAGTAAGGGATGCCGACAATTTAATGAAACATTTAAAGAGGTGAACGTTTAACACTAAACCAGCAGTGAGCAAGGGATGCCTCGTCACGTTTCTTGGGAAACATAACGTGGCATCCTTAATGATCCTTAAATGATAAGGGACCATAACCTTTGGTTTTACACACAAACAGAACACACAAGCTGGACAAACTTGGAATTGTGATGTTGATAGCATTAGATCTAGAGTAGCCAAGGATTGCTTTGCCAAGATCAGAAAAGCACAACAACAGCCTGACTTGGGGGTTTAGCAAGGTCACCAAATGTTGGTCAAGGCTACATATAAGGATTGAGGATGGTGTATGTGTGTGTGTGGGGGGGGGGGGGGGTAACTTGTAACTACGTACTGTCAGATTGCATCAAGCTATGATAGGTTAGTTTCAGCACATTGCAATTACTGTAATGCCTCACTCACATTCACCCATTCATACACACGTTCATACACCAACGGCGGTGTCAACCATGCAAGGCAACAGCCAACACGTCAGGAGCCGCTGGGGTAAGGTGTCTTGGACACCTCGACACTCAGGAAGGATGAGTAGGGAATCAAACCAGCAACCTTCCTGATGCCAGGCAACCTGCTCTACACTGAGCCACTGCCGCCCCATACTGTATGTGTGTTCCATTCATGTGTGTGAGCCAGGAGTCAAATATGTTGGGAACAGTGTGCATGTGTGTGTGTGTGTGTGTGAGAGAGAGAGAGAGAGAGAGAGAGAGAGAGAGAGAGAGAGAGAGAGAGAGAGAGAGAGAGAGCGAGAGAGAGGGTGCTGAGCCATAGAGAAAGAGAGAGAGAGAGAAAGAGAGAGAGAGAGAGAGAGGGGAAGGGGGGGGGAGAGAGTTAGAGGAGCATGGAGGTAAAGGGAGATTTGGGCCGGGGATTAGCGAGAGGCTGCAGGCCCCAGGGCAGTGCGACATGTTTCCTGGCCAGAGCCCCTTTTTGTCCTGGCTGACCTGGCAGCTCTAGGGGCAGACCCTCATGGACACACCCCTGCTCCCACGCCTGTCTGAAGCTGTTAGCCACCAGCCGTGAGCGGCTAGCTGGGCTTAGTGTTGTCTGGACTGTGGCTGGAGTGGCCGGGTGACTGAGTGAGTGAGTGAGTGAGTGGATGAATGAGTGACTGGATGACTGAGTGTCTCAGTGTGTGTGTGTGTGTGTGTGTGTGTGAGCAAGTGTGTCTGTGTGTGTGTGTGTGTGTGTGTGTGTGTGTGTGTGTGTAATTGTGAGTAAGTATGTTGAGGGCTGTATGTGTGTGTGTGTGTGTGTGTGTGTGTGTGTGTGTTGGTGTGTGTATGTTTGTGTGTATGGTGGAGGGGAGAAAAAGGATTTTGATTTATGTCTTGATTTCTCTCATTCATTGTATTATTACATTTCTAATCAGATATGGCAACTGAGCACTGTTTGTTTAAACTCTAATATAAGTCTATGCTGGTGATGTTGGTTCAAAATAACAATCCCACTGATTGGACGAAGCACCGTAGCTCTGCATCACATAATTCAGAACAGCCGCAGGGTGCGTTAACACATTGCTAGTGTGCGTTGTGCAACATATGACATTGTATAATATGTAGCCTTGTTATAATCGTCACCCTTTTTTACTGTCAAAATAATCAAGGAGGAGCAGTGCCGTGTGTGTGTGTGTGGTTGTTTAAACGGCTTGTCTACATAGCAGTTGTAGAGTGAGTGGTGTTTTGACTTCAAAATCCATTAGAAAACAACTCTCCTCTCTGGCCGGTCCGCTGTTTGATTATCAATCGCCAAAAATGAACATGAAGTGATGATATTGACTTTTCTCCCCCCAAAGGCTTTCTTAGCTCAATTGCTTGTTTTTAATGGCCGGTTATTATTTTTTGATTGCTGAAAGGCTGTTGGGTTTGGAGCAGAAGCACCAAAGAGTGTTGTTTCTGCCCAGGACCAAGAGAGAGAGAGAGAGAGAGAGAGAGAGAGAGAGAGAGAGAGAGAGAGAGAGAGAGAGAGAGAGAGGGAGAGAGAGGGAGAGAAGGTAACATCTGGTAAAAGAAAAAAAAATGTGTGTGTGTTGACCTGCATGTGTGTATTCGTGTTTAGAGACGAAGATGAGAGAAAGAAAAAAACGCAAAATGGGGCGAGGTGTCACAGTCAGACTTATTGTCAAATAATGTGCATGTCTGTAAAACATGAGATCGTTACACTTGAGGATAACATATCACCATCTCGAATGCACTGAGGAACATCAAAATCTGTTGGCTCGGACCTTTCAATAATAAAGTCTTAAATAATGTTTTTTTTTTACTTCCAGGACCACACTGTTGCCTCTGCACGATTTAGAAAAAGTCGCATGGCCGCAAGAGGGTAACAGATTCCCTGCCGGTCATTTGTCCGCGCGTGGCGTCATCACCCCCCCCCTTCCCCACCCCATCCCACCCCACCCACCACCACCCTCCCCCGCCCGCCCTTATAAAGCTGTCAACGGCTCCCTCTCACCTGGATTTAGGCTGGCCACTCCACGCGGGGCATCCAGCTGACTTCACCTTTACGCCAGTGTGGCCAGAGGACTAAACTCACTGGCTTCTTCAGCTACATGAGACCGTAGGTCACTTGAGCATCATCTAAGATAAATAAACCGTTTCAGATCAAAGGAAGGTGAACACACAATTATTTTATGAATCTGGCAAATTATTCGTACTATTCGGGCATGTGCAACATGACGGCCGAGACGACACAGCACTCGCCGGTGGAGGCGTCCAGCCCTGTTGTCCTGTCCCCGAACGTCAGCCTGGACTCCCCGCTGCCTCCGCCGTCTGTGATGATACAGGCCAGGTCCAAAGACAACGTCCTCATCAAGTCTGAGCCCCGGGGGACCAGTCCCAACACGGAAGACGGGACCGATTTGGGTCACAGCGAGGACCACCTGTCGACGACGGGCAGTCGCCGCCGGAAAAGGCCCGTTCAGAGGGGGAAGCCGCCCTATAGCTACATCGCCCTCATCGCCATGGCCATAGCCAACTCGTCGGAGAGGAAACTCACCCTGGGGGGTATCTATAAGTTTATCATGGAGCGCTTCCCCTTCTACAGAGAGAACTCCAAGAAGTGGCAGAACTCCATCCGTCACAACCTCACCCTCAACGACTGTTTTGTCAAGATCCCGCGGGAGCCAGGCCGGCCCGGGAAGGGCAACTACTGGACTCTAGACCCCGCTGCGGAGGACATGTTCGACAACGGAAGCTTCCTGAGGAGGAGGAAGAGGTTCAAGCGCACCGACGTGAGCACGTACCCGGGATACATGCAGAGCTCCAGCGCGTTCACGCCGACACCCATGGGGAGGCCCTCGTACCCTAACACCCTGTACCCGGGTATCGGTTCCGGCTACGGCACCCAGCTCGCCACCTCTCCGCACCCGGCGATGCTGCATCACTACCAGAGCTCGGGGGTCGGGCAGGGACAGCCGCGCATGTTCAGCATCGACAACATCATCAACCAGCAGACGCTCCAGGGCGGGCCCGGGGGAGGCGGGGAGCTCAACGCCCAGAATCTAGGCTTCGGCGGGCCGGATCTGAGCGGTATGGCCTGCTCTGTCACCGGGGTGTCCGATCAGTCGTCCTGCTTCCAGACCCAGAATATGAACCACGCAACGAACATGCTCGGTAGGAACACCGGGAACATCCCCTCCAACCTGACCTCTGGGTACCCCTATTCTACTTCTTCTTCGTCGCCTCCTCCTCCGCCACCTCATCCTCACTTACCCGCCATGAGCCAGGCGGGCTTCTCCCCCGGGAGCTCCCAGGTGTACTGCCCGGGGAACAGGCTCTCCCTGCCGGCGCTGCGCTCGGGCTCCTGCGCCGAACACACGGAACAGCTGCTGGGGCTCTCCAACTCGTACAACAACTCGTACATCAGACAGAGTAATTTTGCATCGGGGTTAGAACGGTATATGTGAAGGAAACATGGAGAGAGAGAGAGAGAGAGAGAGAGAGAGAGAGAGAGAGAGAGAGAGAGAGAGAGAGAGAGAGAGAGAGAGAGAGAGAGAGAGAGAAAAAAAAACGGAAAGCACAACAAAATCCTCACGACTAACATTGAAAAAAACATTCCATTTTTAAGGTGTAAAGCCATCTGATTCGTGTCACTGCGTCGTTGTCCTAACTTATGTGTGTGTGTGTGTGTGTGTGTGTGTGTGTGTGTGTGTGTGTGTGTGTGTGTGTGTGTGTGTTTGTGTGTGTGTGTGTGTGTGTGTGTGTGTGTGTGTGTGTGTGTGTGTGTGTGTGTGTGTGTATGTGTGTGTGTGTGTGTGTGTGTGTGTGTGTGTGTGTGTGTGTGTGTGTGTGTGTGTTGTGTCCACTATTTTTTTCTAAAAGAGCACTAGTTGTATGTTTGGATATTATTGTTGTTAGTTTGACTTTAATGGTCATGTGATGTAATTATTTTTTCATTATCTATTTAGTTTAGTCAAGTGGGCCTTTCGTTTATTTTATATTTATAGCTGTGCTACTGATGTTCACATGTTTCATGTTGATGAAATAAAGTTTGATAGTTTTTATTACTGATATTAACTGTTGTTTCATTTGAGGTTCAATATCAGATGTATTCCATGAGTGGTTGAGTCTCCGACCTGGTTAATGAGGCATTAGGAAATGTCGATTTTGGGCAAAGTATTTCGTTTTAGAGTTACAGTGAGGGTGGTCTTCGTTCGGACAATGTATCAAATGCTTAGCAGCATGTCTGCAAGCCATTCATAAATTCAGAACGGACAGTCAATTCAAATGTAGGCCTATTGGTTCAGAGGGTCGGTGTTTCCGGCTTTCTAAGCTCTGCTTTGTCTGCGGTCGTGGGAGCCGCTTGTATATAAGTAACCTATTCGATAATAATGAAAAATAATAGGCCTCTCCTATTTATTTAATTATAATATTTACCCTATTATTTTTATATATTTAAATAAAGATCCATACGATATAGTCTATACGAATAATGTTTGCTATTAGGCCTTACAGAATCAGACTTTAAAAAATGTAATATTTTATATTCGCTACACGGTGCACTATTATAAAGGACTTTGTGCCCTCTCTGAAACATCTACACGTGTTACTTTTAGGGGTCAAGACGATTGGTTAAAATACAAACGTTGAATGGCCTAAAAAATACAACTTCAAAATAAAATACCAGCACATGGTCCTCTTGCACACAAGGCCGAGCCAGGTCTATCAACTCGGTGTCGCTCTTGATCCAAGAGCCGGCCCTTCACATTCCACCGGGGGGGCCGTAGTGTATCGGTCCCCCAGAGGGATGGAATCGCAGCCAACACGCGTAGTGTCAGGGATGTATGGGATATGGGGAGCCATCGTCAGGAGGGGAGCACTCAAGCAAAGGCCTAAAGGATGTAGGCCTAACCTTTCCTAAAAATATACCGGTTCATAATTTAAACAAAAAATAGAAATGGCCTCGGCCTGTGTCAGATGTAATCTGCTGAACCACTCACTATAGTGGTTTCGTGCCGCATGCCAATATTGCAACTGGTTCTATTAACATAACACATTAACCACTAGAATCAAGTAAGTTTCTTGCATTAATTTTTTTGTAGCTGCACTTGATCATGGGAAATCAATCATTATAATCAAATAGTGGACAGGCCAGAGCGGAAAGTTAAACGGGAAGTAGACAAACCGTTCAATAATAATGTTAAGACTCAAAATATTGTACCAAGTAATGTAGGCCTAATTGCAATTGTAACCAGGAGCTCTAAACCTCCCCATTGGTTGAATACCCTGGCTGAATGCAACGATACAACCATTAGCCTATGGGCAACTGTGTGATCACTCTGACAATTCCGTGAAGGGTCAACTTTGCTGTGGTGCGACCGTTGTCATTATACAGCCATGGGCGGGACCACAGTTGATTGATAGTTGAAATATGAGGCTAGGATTGCATTCACTTTGATGGCCAGTAGAGGGCGCTTCGACCTCACAAAATACACCATGCAAAAATGGTTTGTTTAAAAAAAAAAGTCGCATAGGTATAATAGCCTACATTTAATTGTGTTCATCCACACGAAGTTAATGACATTTTAATTTGTTGATAATAAAGTAATTATAGCATGTTTTCCAAACATTAAAAAAACGAATTATTCACAATATTCACAATTAGCCCTTATCATTCGACAATAAGTTGAATTTTCAACAATAGCCTACTTATATCATCAAAAATCGGCTACCATTCTTTTTACGATATGGCGTGTGGTGGACACAGTGTATGATATCGAATCGATTAAGCGATTGAATAAATGCATGTCACCGGCAGCTATTTAAGAAGTCCTGTAGGCCTATTAAGGTTATCGCAACAGCTTTAAAAAACACAAACACATAACATGCGTGAAAGACCTTATGATATCATATTTGACCACATTCAATATTAAATATTTGCATTTATTGATCACAAGCTTTTAGTATTTACCGTTTAGAGAAATTGACAAATTGTAATTTCAGTTCATCAAAGGCTTGGACACGGTTTTCCTTTGTGGTTGGTCTGACTCGCATCATGTGTGACTCACATTCACCACAACCTTTTTAAAAATAAACTCAGCACAGTAAGAAACGACATTGCCCCACAATATAGGCCTACCCTGAAGAGGCAGCATGTTCACCCTGAAGTGCCTTGCTTTTGAACTGATGCTTGAGTCTGTGATCGTTTGGCCTATATCCGTGTCATAGATGAATGAGGTGATGATGCGCGCGAATTAACGCCATGTTTCTTCAACCTAATGACAGGAATGTCTTGACGACTGTGTGCTCTGAAGGGCCCACAGACATCACATCGCCGTGGCATCTCTACCATCTCGCAGAACGAAGATGGATCGGAGCAGGTTTCAACTGCAAGGGCCTTGTGTGTTTATCCATATGCGAATTATGTAGAAAATGCAGATGGATTATGTTATGATTTCTTGACAAGCAAAACATGAAACTCGTGACAAGTGATCAGGGAGAACCTTTAAAATCCTTTTTATTTATTTTGTATTCATATGAATATAGGCCATGGTTGTTATGCTGTTACATGCTCATTTCATTGAGGAAAGTCATGGATGTTTAGAAAATGATAATAAAAAATAGAAATGAAAGCTGAACCTTTTTTTTATTACCTTTTTTGAACAATGGCTATACCCGTAATTATATAGTTAGTATTATTTATATTTCATGTTTAATTAAGCAGTTTGATATGCACCTTTGCTTTTTAGGCCTATTTTATATTATCCTATTTGTTTATTATTATTGGTTTAGTTGACCAATATGTTGTTGAATTGTTTATATTGTGATCAACTCGTGCTTGCATACTTTCCCGAATTGTAATCCATCAGTTAATAGAAAATAAATATAGGACAATAATCCCATCAACATTATACCTGCTAATCATCGTATGTGTTACACACTAAATTGGCCTGAAATCGAAATAATGATTAGGATGGAGGCTCACGCTCGCCATCATCACTGACCAAAGGTTCCACAATCTCTTTCAGTTCCTGGTCAACAGTGACACGATGTCACGTGGTCTGTGCCGTCAGATAAAAAGCTTTTGAGGGCTATGAAGGAGGAGAGTGTGAGACTTCCACTGGATACTTACCCATTCCTGCGCGTAAAAATACTGCCTTTTTGGATATATGTTCGCGTGACCTCGCGTTACAGAGGTACAAACCAGAACGCAAGTCGTCGTTTGATGGGAGAAAAACAGTTTTCAATCCAAGAAGTTTTTTCTTCGCATGAAATCCAAAGTTTTGCCTTGAGTGAGTGCACGCGATCCCACTCCGTGAATGGTCGTCGGACACGCAGAACACACAGGTCAATGACTTTTTAATCTTTCTCACACCATTTATTCTGAAATGTGTTGTTTCAGCTGTCGAAGAAGCCTGGTGTATTGTTAAGGATTGGATCTTGCAGACTACAGACTTCAGAATCGAAATCAGGCGATAGGAGCTGACAGAAGGGACCGCGAGAGAGCGGACGATAAACGGTTTCTTCCAAGGATGACTTTGGGGGCGGATATGTCCGACAGCTCTGCATTGTCCGAAGACTTGGACATCGATGTGGTCGGGGGAGATATCGCCGTGGGCAAAGACGGAAAATATATGCATCACGATTTTAACTTGGACAATGACTCCGACGATAACTTCTCTCAGAATGCCAGTGAGAGGGTGTCCTCCCCGGGACTCAGCAGCTCCGAGTGTCAGTCAGAGCAGATGGGCTCCAACGCCGAGCCTGGGAGCATGGTTGGGGACAAACCCAGCAAAAGTGCACTCGTAAAGCCACCATACTCATATATAGCTCTTATCACCATGGCGATACTGCAGAGTCCCAAAAAGCGCCTCACTTTGAGCGAAATCTGCGAGTTCATCAGCAACAGGTTCCCATACTACAGAGAAAAATTCCCCGCTTGGCAAAACTCAATCCGCCACAACCTTTCCCTTAACGACTGCTTCGTCAAAATCCCCCGGGAACCTGGGAACCCTGGAAAAGGCAACTACTGGACCCTGGACCCCGAGTCCGCGGACATGTTTGACAACGGGAGCTTTTTACGCAGGAGGAAGCGCTTCAAGAGACATCAAACCAATGAAATCTTAAGGGACTCCGGGGGCTTTCTGCCAGGGTTTGGATATGGCCCCTACGGGTACAACTATGGACTCCAGCTGCAGAACTTCCACGCGGCTCACAATCCTTATCACCCGCACCATCCGGGGAGCGCGTTCCCGTTCCAAAGCGCGCCGTGCGCACTGCCTACTCCAGCCTCAATGTTCCCCACGCCCCATCCCTTACCCTCTCTCTTAAGTGCCGATTTACGAAAGCCATTTTACCCCCAACTAAGCCCCACTTTACCCAGCTTGCCACCCCTCAAAACGGACACTACCGCGCCGAGCAGGCCCTCTTTCTCCATCGACAACATCATTGGCGCCGCCAACTCCACGGCCTCGTCGTACGGCTCACAGTCCAGCAACCAGGCGCAGATCCTGGCCATGCTGACCCCGGCACTCGCCTCTGCCTCCAACCACTTAAACATCTCGCAGGAGAGCATATTACTAGCGGGGACAGCGAGCCAGGCGTTCTCAAGCAAAACGGCCAATATGAACACTTGTCCTTTCTAAATGCCAGTATCACTTCGAACGGTCGTCATTAACAGCCCATTGTGGTAATACCGACCGTTTGGGAAGGTAGGATAAACATTCTTTGCGGGGGAGGGAAAAAGAGTGTCAAGGCTCTCTTTCACTGTTCATAAGTTGCGAGAAAGGATAACTTAAAATGTATATTTATGTTTTTATTGTTTTTTTTGTAAATATGTGAATAATAACGAGAAAACGATTTGAGATTTGAAAGGGGTCTTCTTACTCATAGTTATTGTACATTTTTGTCCTGGATTTGGTCTAATGGCCATCATTCATTGGTCGAGTATGAAAATATCATTTTTATTTAACATAAGTTAAATGTCACCTATCTCTATTGGGATGATTTGCATTTGAAATAAATAATAATAATAATAATAATAATAATAATAATAATATTAATTATAATTATAATAATTGAGATTTATATGGTTTGTATTGTTTTATATTTTGTGAGAAATAAAGCACTGTTGTTGGCATAGGCTTACATAAACCGCAAACTCAGGTTTTTTAGAAAGCACATCCAGAGAAATGGGGTTCTGATAATAAATGTAACCTTTTCCACCACAACTCCAGATCTCCTCTTACAGGCGGCCGTCTCGATAAATGTGTGACTTTACCATTTCATATTGTCATGGACATGTAGGTTATGGGTATTGGTGTAAAGATGAGCGTGAACTCTCTCTCCCTCTGTCTCCGTCTCTCTCTCTCCCTCTTTCTGTTTAACTGTTGTGCGTATAGGGTTCGTTTCTATCTATTTCACATCAAATTAATCTGTGAAGCGTATGTCTTGTGTTGCCAATAGAGAGAGACACACCTAATGTTTATAGGCCATTTTTGTTGTAATGACAAGAATAATAAATGTTTGTGAATTTCAACATCCATCTTGTTAACTTTTTCTATTGCTTTAAGAGAAGTCCGTAGTAGGCCTAAATATAGTCTATTCATATATAATTTGTGAAAAAAACAAATAATTGAAATTATATGCAATTCATAATATTATAAGCGTTAGTATTACAGTTAGGCTACCAATGAAGCAATTTATTAGCCTAGCCTATAGGCGGTATATGGCTATAATCTTTATCGTTATTATTAAAGGTTGAATTGAACAGTTGTAATTAAATATATTAACCTATATCTTCCGGAAACACATCATGTAAAAAACACACAATATTAGGTCTAGGCCTACTTAGTGTTAAATAGCCTACCTAATTAAAACCACTTAATTGGGTGGAAAATCCCCGTCCGTATGCTGACTCGGTTTATTTGTTGTCTCCTTTTTGAACAAAATAATCTAGCAGCCTAATTTCGATTGAGATATTGAAAAGCCCCTTAATCGTATAGCTACCGTCGACAGTGAGAAATATCACGCAACAGTAGGCAAGGATTTCTCTTGTGTGGCTTTGGGGCCACTTGTAAAGGACCATTTTCTAGCAAGTTACAAAAGCCCGAGTGAATGGGGACGCGAGTGGGCCTCGGCGGTCTGTAATTGAAAGTGAGCGTTCTACAAGGATACCCACGATCCCTCGGGGGCTTCCTTGCTAATTTGTAGCAGCATTTTTCATCGGGTGCTCCTAATCCACCATAATGCGGCTTTTTTACCCGTTTGTTGATGTTGTCAGTGAAGACCCCGTGCCCAGGGCCTGAATATGCACACAGCGAGTGGTCCCCTGTGAGTCGAGCCACACACATTTAGCCCCTGAAAAGCAATCTTCTCAAAAGGCCCTCGGTTTGGGCCGCTTTCATGTCATCTGTGTTGTCTCGGGATACATATAAAAGAAGCACAGGGACGGGGCTACAGAAAACAGGCCCATTGGTCTATTGCAGAGTTGGTCGGACACATGTTCCCTGACAGAAGGGGGTGTAAAGCCTCCTTTATTTGCCAGATCTGTGTGCAAATGGTTAAATTAGTTTGCGGGGTGTTTTGACAGATGATTATTAAGGCAGGAGGGTGGGAGGGCTGACTCTCTCCAGCTCTTTGAAACGGGCACCGACACAGCCCTGCTTTCTTCATCCAGACGCTCCCTTTATTTACCCCTTCCTTTATTTCTGCTTTGCTAGCGTGAATTAAAGCCCTTATTATACCGCCGATGAGTAACACTTTGGTAATACATTTCCATGGTTTCTGCATTTCCGTCTCACAGATCTCTCCCAATACAAATGTATAATAAAATGATGATTCATCAAATGATGAAATTTGATGCCTGGTTAGATATCTAGGTGTGTCATCGTTTACATGGCAAATTAGTTGGAAACCCCATGAAGAGACTATTCCCGTTTTTCAGGAATTATTTGCAAATGCAAAAGTAGGCCAGTTCTCTATCCTACCAGAGGTAATCCGTGGAGTTCAAAAAATAAAAATCGAAAGCAACATATAGGGACCAATAATTATTTTAAAACAATATTATTATATAAGTTAATATTACTATTATTATTATTATTATTATTAATAATAATCATAATAATAATAACAACTATTAAACGCCATTCTTCTTCTTCTTAGTATTCTTCTTAGTATTTTTTTTTTTATCATTGTTCTTATATTTATAATAAGTGGTAGTAGAGTAGACCTATTGTTGCATTGATATTAGTAGGTCATTTTATTTTCTATATAATAATGAATTAAAATAATTTGTAAGAACAAGAAGAAGAAGAAGAGGCAGAAGAAGAAGAAGAAGAAGAAGAAGAAGAAGAAGAAGAAGAAGAAGAAGAAGAAGAAGAGGCAGAAGAAGAAGAAGAAGAAGAAGAAGAAGAAGAAGAAGAAGAAGAAGAAGAAGAAGAAGAAGAAGAAGGAGGAGGTGGAGAGACTCTGGAGCGGGTCAACTTCCCCTCCTTATGTTAATCTAACAGAGCCCACTGGGCTACTTGTGATATCATTCCTTCATATGAAGCCCTGCTCGGATGTGCACCACTTGTTCCTGACCTCTGACCTGATGACAGGCCTCGGACCAGAGCGAGCCTGCTGTCAGGTGGTCACTGTTCCCCTACCGCCGTGAACACGGAGCACAAAACGGATCCATTAAAGGTCTAGAGAGGCCAGACGCAAAACGTCACAACGGCCTTTACTTTTTCATGCTCCTCTTAATGGGTCGCCGTCGCTGGTTGTAATGGTTGTAATGTTATGCTAGTGCTGGGAGTTTCTTTTTTTGACGCACTGTGCTGTGGTCGTCACTTGGAGACCACCCACATTCTCACCTCAGAAAGTGGGTCTTTATTTGCTACTAGGACATTCGTCATTTTTCGAAACGAAGGCTTTCTAAAAACAAAACGGGATCTCGGGTGATATGGGAGCTGACAGTTAAATTACTAAGCTGTCACCAAAACACTTTTGTAAATGCAAATGGGAAAGACCAATCCAATTTCTTAATTCTAAGCGCAACCATATGGGCTGTGTGTGTGGAGGCTCAGACCTCCAACTCGTGATCGTGTTGGTGATTCGGTGTCGTCTTAATTTAACATAGCTCATTTATAAATATCACCAAGTATCCGTGGAGTTCTTGTTGTGGGCCTCTAAATAGCTTTATGTTAGGGAACTCACCTTGACCAGATCGAGTCCTCGTCTTTATGTTGTGGGGCGTGTGGGTAAGCAGGGGATTACATACAATCGTTTTGCTCAAAGCTCTTACATCCAACTATGCTAATAAGGTTATTGCTGATCAATTGTCCGCCACGTCTTGAAGGACAAAGCTCACAACGAGGAGCTCTAAGATGGTTGGCCCTTTACAAAGTTTGCTTGGGTCGGTATCATACCAGACGCAGAATTATGACGACGCCTATAATATAATACAATATAACATAATATAAATAAAATACAATATCATTTTATATAATATATAATATAATATATATATAATATAATATATAATAATATTATATTATACAATAATATATTATAATATAATATTATACAATACTGTATACTATAGGCCTACTATACTATACTGTATACTATACTATACTATATTATAATATAATGTAACATAATACAATATTATATTATATTATATCATATGATATAATATAATTTGATATTACATTACTTGTTGTCGCAATAAAACATTGAAACTCATCATCCTTTGAAATAATAAGCAGGAAAGGTTAGCGTATAACGGATATGTTTTTTAGAATCGTACCTCGCCGTACCAATTATTATTTTTTTAATGTGGGATTGATAAAATTATAATTTATTATTTTTGATCAGGATAGGAGCTGCAATATTTCCGTTATTTTCTGTGCTTGGGTTAATGTTTGCCTTTTCTTTTCCTCATCTTCCTGTGTTTTCCCATCTCCCTCTCTTTCCACCTCTCTCTCTCTCTCTCTCTCTCTTTCTCTCTCTCTCCCGCTCTCTCTCTCCCTCTCTCCCTCTCTCTATATATATGTGTTTTTATATATGTGTGTGCGTTCGCCCGTTCGTGCGTATGTGCAGTGCGCGTGTCGGCGCAAGAGCGCGTGTGTGGCAGATGAGACTCATTCACCCCCACATAAAGCGGTGGAATGTACTGGCCTGGTCCCCCGGCTCTCCGGTCTGGAGGAGAGGCGAGTCGTGGCCCTGCACCGCCGCTATAAATCACAACCTCCCCTCGCT
>NC_140279.1:3383294-3388294 GCF_964030765.1 Micromesistius poutassou
AAAAAATAAAAAACAATGCAAGTAATAAGTTAATGTAGTAACAAAGTAAAAATGTCACACTTAATAAAAGTGTTATTTTGCAGAGAAGAAAATACTATTTGCTTTTAGTGATTAAGACGCACTTTCAAAATTGTATGTTATTAAAAAATGTATAACTACCCAGTGCTATTATATTCTAACGCTGACTGACATATCGAGGTGTTTGGAAACTTTAAACTCACACTTGTGAAACACACGATCGGGTGTCGACGTAGTAAAAATCTCTCCTTGACTGACGTTGTCTGATTACAGTGGTTACGCGCCGGGATCTTTCGCGCGAAAAGACGCGGCGCGCCTTTCCATCAACAAGTTATAGGAGGCTTTCTCAACAAAGTGCTTTTACAATTGGACACGATATAGGGCCATACGATGCTCTAGTAGTCAGCAGATAAGAGCCCCCCCCACCCCCCAATAGCAGTTTACTAAGAGTCAGCTGCCGTATACTTCTCATGAGAAGCCACTTCACTGGAGAGGAGTAAGGCCACACAATAGTTCACTGAGCCTGATAGAGAGAGAGAGAGAGAGAGAGAGAGAGAGAGAGAGAGAGAGAGAGAGAGGAGAGAGAGAGAGAGAGAGAGAGAGAGAGAGAGAGAGAGAGAGCGAGAGAAAGAAGCGTATAGAATAAACAAATGTGTAGCTGCTGGTTGTGAAATTGACAAGCTTGGTTTGTAATTCCTCTGCGGGATGTGTAGAAGGTTGGTTTGAAAAGGAGAAGTAGGCCCATTCTCTGCCGTTTGCTATCATATCACGGTGCTGTCTTTGTTGTTTATTCAGAATAGGTCTTCAGTCTGCTCCGGAAGCCAGTAAACTAACATGCTCCTAATGTTTCAACATGCTCACCTTTAACACATTTCTCTGCGGTGCCACAGACTGTAAACTATAGAACTTGATCGGGCTTTGAATTCGATAACAAAGACATTATTTGTAATCCCTCAATGGAAAAAAATGCACTGTGTATGAAAAATTGACAGTCGTAGATTTATACAGAAATCCACACAGTAACTGATGGTCACAGATGATCACACTGGTATACACAACACTAACATGAAGAATGTCAGCACACTGACGTGTGCATTTAATGTCAGGTTTTGTGAGTGTGTGTGTGTGTGTGTGTGTGTGTGTGTGTGTGTGTGTGTGTTAGCTGCTGATGTGAGTCGCTATCCACACAAAAGTGTTGCTGATAATGTCCCTAAAAGATGTAAGTCCAATTAGCACTGATGAATGGCAATTTGACTGTATACTTGTACACAACAAGGATGCAGACACACACACACACACACACACACACACACACACACACCCACAGCATCTCCAACCGAAGCCACATCTAGAAGCAAAAAAAGGTTTTGATTCTGTGAGCTCTGGTTCAAAGCCGAAAGCAAATATGAATAGGCTGGAAGATGATAAGGCCACTCTGACACTACTTATGGAGGGAAAATGTTGCCTGTAAAGACGGGCAGGCGGCCCAGAAACAATGGCCGTCGCGGTAAGACGCTGATGCAGAGGTGAAGTGGCCAGAGATTGCTGCCTCAGCCGAGGTAAAGGGCCATCTGATTAGGTGTGTGAGTGACATGCCATGTGTGACATATGTGCACGTGTGTGTGTGTGTGTGTGTGTGTGTGTGTGTGTGCGTGTGTGTGTGTGTGTGTGTGTGTGTGTGTGTGTGTGTGTGTGTGAGTGTTTGTGTGTGATAATGTGTGAGTATGTGTTGGATATAATTATGTGTTGCATGTGTTTGGCGTGCATCCCTACTGTTTGCTGTGTGTTTGTCCAGATGTACAGTAGGTGTCTTAGGGATATGTGTATTTTCTTTTCTGTGTGTGTGCGTGTGTTTGTGTGTGTGAGTGTGTTCATGTTTGTGTGTGTGTGTGTGTGTGTGTGTGTGTGAGAGAGAGAGAGAGAGAGAGTCTGTGTGTGTGTGGGTTTGAGGGGGAGATAATGTTGTTGATGTCTAATAGAGTCATTTCACAGGGGTTGCCGAAATGAGGTAGGATTGATGGCTCAAATGACCGAGTAGAGGGGGGTGGGCGGATAGCTACGTGGAGAAAGTGAGGTTAAGAAGCAGTTAGAGGCTCTGAAGCTACATCGATGGAGAGAGCTAGAGAGGGAAAGAGAGAGATGGAGTGAGTGAGAGAGAGATGGAGGCAGAAATTTGTCAGAGGAGCACCATGGCAGCATAATTGTAGCATATTTTTACCCGAGAGAGAGATCCTTTCAAAGCGTCTCCACCAAATGTATATCGACATATCATAGTCTCGATCCATCAATCATCCTCTTTTCAACTGGGCCCCTAGAACCACCCCTCATCCAACCACCCTCCAATCAGAACAATATGTTTGGTGGTGGGGCTGGAGTGAACTAAACAACTACATGTATGCCTATGCTATAGCATTGTGTTAGGGCCAATGACTTGCCACTAATGGGGATCTTCCTATTGGTGCTCACCTGTACATGATCAGCAATTAGGCCAAGGGTTAGGGTATAAGTATGCCAGCACCGGAGTCTGTTGTCTCTTTTGTTTTGCTCCCTCTCTCTTTGCTCCCTCTCTCTTTGCTCCCTCTCTCTTTGCTCCCTCTCTCTTGCTAGCTTACGAGCTGTTTCTTTTTTCGAGAGCTCTGGTTGTGGAACTATCCGCGAAGAGCCTAGATAAGGCGTGTAGATTTTGTTTTGCTTGTGTTTTTCTCCTGTGTTTGTCTAGAGAGATAGTTTAGAAGTGTGTTTTTCTTCAAGCGTTGACTGTGTGTTTTGTTCAGAAGTCAGGGTGTCTTTTGGTTATTATTTTGGCCGTGGCTTCCCTAAAGCTATTATTACATTTATTTCTTTGTTCCTGTGCTGTACACAGCTGATGTAAAATAAATCCTTTGTTTTTGAACAGTGCCTGATTTGAATAGTGTCATTTCAATCCATTTTTGCTACGTCTATCACCCATTTAGGGTCGTACCATATCGCGTAGATAAAGTGATCGGTTGGATAATCACTGCTGATCAATGTGTTGATGTGTCTATGTTATTAGAGAAATGGATGTCCACCCGATCATAGGGATTTTCTCTCTCTTTCTCCATGGTGCAACCCCATCACTAGGACCAGAGACCTGGATGGTGCTGTTTGCAGCTTGTGGGTGGAGGGGAGGGGTAGAGTGAGGTATTCCAGCAGTCTGTCAGGCCCTGTAGGGGGTGCTTAGGGATTATAAGGGCCACACAGAGAACACCACGCACCCCCCCCCCCCCCCCCCCCCCAGCCCTGAGACACGCTGCCGGGCGCCAACGGACCACGAGGAAGTGAGCCTTGGGTGTTTGTGTTTGTCTTCAGTCAGGTTCTGGATTGGCTCGCTAACAAATAGGCTGACTGGCTGGCTGACTAAATGGCCTGCTGACTGTATGGCTGACTAGCTGGCTGACTGTATGGCTGACTGTATTGCTGGCTGACTGGCTGACTGACTGTATGGCTGGATAGCTGACTGACTGTATTGCTGATTGTATTGCGGACGGGCTTGCTGACTGGCTGTTGAGCGTATGGGTGACAGGCTGGCGGACCGGCTGACTGGCTGTTGAACGTATGGCTGGCCGACTGACTCTAGGGTTGACTGGCTGGCAGGCTGGCCGACTGGCTGTTGACTCTATGGCTTGGCGGACTGGCTGTCTCACTGTCACAGGCAGGCTGGCTGACCGACTGGCTGATATGGCATGCTGGCGGGACAGGCCGTCAGGGTGGCAGGCCGGTCACCAGGCTGTCAGGCTGCTGTCGGGGCCCATTGTGGCATCAGGGGATTGATGGGGAACAGGGACACAAAGCCACCAGGCAGCCACGCTGGAGCAGGAAGCAGAGCCGGAGTGGACACGAAGGCCACAGAGGGAGAAAGGCCTTCAGGAACTCGGTCAAAAAGGGAGAGTACTTTGTGTATGTGGATCTTTGTAAAAAATAAAAGAACAAATGATTTCACCGGTATTTGTTGGAAAAAATAACAGAACAAATGATTTCACCGGTGTTTGTTGGAAAAAATAACAGAACAAAAGATTTGACTGGTATTTGTTGGAAAAAATAACAGATTTGGAATGTCACAGCCAAGTCAGCTAATTGAAAACATCAAAACGTGTTATGGTTTTTGGATCATTTAATGCAGCTCGAATGTTGAATACCCAAACGTCAGAGAAGTAGTTTCCGCTGAACACGGACCAAGTAGGAGTCATTTCTGACCTTCTGCCTCATTCTTCATATGTTATCAGGAGATCCAGGGCACAGCGTCCTTCTAATTGAAGCCTCTTGCTTAGACAGGGATTCATTTTCTACTGCCGGTTCCAAAAACAATACCAAGCCGTCATAAGCAGACTTTTGTGATATAGTCTTTGTAAATAATCCAAATTTTTAACAGCTCGCACATGTTTTTTTCTGAATCCTATAGCAGAGCATTCACAGGAGGAAGAATCCAGTGCCAGATATTTGAACAACTCTCCTGCCAGTTATTGTGGTGCATTCTATTGCTCTCACCGTATCACACCTCCTCAGTCTGCAGCTCCACACTGTTTAAAACAAACACTTTCATTTGACCTCTCAGGCCCGGGCTGAGGCAAGGTTTCTGCTGAGTAAACTGCCAATGGTCCCAATCCGTCTATCTACTGGTATATATGTGCATATGTCTTTTATCCCCGACAGCCCCCCCCCCCCCCTCTCCTACCGCCCGCCCCCCCATTTCCCCCCCCACCACCACCCCCCACTCCTCTTCCAAGGGATGTAACGGCTGATCTAGAAGAGCTAATGACCCGCCTCTTCCTCCGCACAGCCCAACCTCTCATCTACTCTCCACCTCGACGTGCTCCCCCCATTTTACATGCTTTTCTTGGCTTGACCCACTCCCTGACTCCTGAGCATTCACTCACTTTCCCTCTTTCTCCCTTCCTTCCTAGTTCCTACCTTTCCTTTCTTCTGACCTTCTTTCCTTCCTTCTTTCCTTCCTTCCCTCATTC
>NC_140279.1:3392170-3394670 GCF_964030765.1 Micromesistius poutassou
ATGTCACGGGGAGAGCAGAATCATTTTCATTTATCCCAACGGATTAATTTATTGTGAAAAGAGGCCGGAGAAAAAATATATACTCGTTTGAATCGTTAATAGTTCATCCAAGAAGATTGTATTAGCCAACACAAACGTTGCTCACACATATAAAATCAGGAGCATTCAAATTATTATTTTTTATTTTCAAGAAGATGGAATTGTATTAGCCAACACAAACTTTACTCACACATCTAAAATTAGGAGCATTATGAGATTTTTTTTAATTAATTTTGTCTATTTAATGTAAAATAAGTGATTGTTGCATAACTGCCTTACCCCCATTATTTGAGATTTTTGAACTACTGTGCAATTGAGAATGATAATTTGTGTAGGCTATATGGATTTATTTAACTATTAAAGAGTTAACTATTTAAAAGAGCGCACCTTTTGGATGTAGAAATGTGTCATCCATATAAAGCCATATAGGATACTGAAAAAAACACATCTGTTCATGCTTTGGTGGCAAGCAACAAAGAAAACACAGTGGAACAACAAACTGTAAATTGAAAGGAAGAAAAATCCATTATCCCATTCAAACATCTATTATGAAACTAGGCCGCTCCGTGTACAAATACTTTATTATCCTTCAGACCTTGACCACAACCGTGTTTGGTTAGAACTGTTCATCAACTGAATGCATCCTGCGGTACCTTGCACAATACTATATTGATTTATCCACCCACGGCATTCACTCAAGGTTACTCTGCTTCTCTTCCCTTGGTGTTATTGGTTCTTATTCTTCTTAGCCCCGCCCTCCCTTGTCATCCGTCCATAACAGCACATTGTATAGCAGATTAATTAAAGAACAACATTAGCTTAGGCTAGATGACTACAATACTGCACTGTGGTGCACCAAAAACCCATGACCCATCCACCCACACACACTCACACACAAACACCTCCCCCCCCACACACACACACGCACACACACACACACACACACGCACAAGCACGCACACACGCAACACAAATATATATATATACACACTCACACACACACACACACACACACACACACACACACACACACACACACACACACACAACCTATGGCCAATGCACTCGGTCAATAGCGTTTAATGGCGTGATTGTAAAACCTGTTGTCACATGTGGGAGCAGCAATGATGTTTTACAGCCGCTAGCTTTCAGAGATGAGCAGTAATATGGCCGCCATGACTTTTAAAACTGTGTGCAAAGGGTTGCATAACACCAGGGGCCGTCGTTTTCAAATGCATATTTAAGGAGGCTGGACGTCCCTTTTGATGGGGATCGTAAAGCTAGCACTTAAACACAAGGCCATGGACATGATATGGACACAGCAACTCACACAACACACACACACACACACACACACACACACACACACACTCATGCACACACATACGCACGCACACACACACACACACACACACACACACACACACACACACGCATGCACACGAGTGACGAGATACAGGGAACAGAACAAGAAACCCAGATCAGTTTATCCTGAGTGAGCAAACAGTTCGGTCCCTTTGGTGGTAAAGAGGAGACTGGTTCAGCTGCACGATCACATCAGACGTACAGACAGACACACACACACACACACACACACACACACACACACACACACACACACACACACACACACAGACAGGGTCAGGCTGGTGAGCTGCTGCAAAGAAGAGAGGATGAAATCAAGCGCTCCAGCCTGACCTAATCCCACCTCCTCTGATTAGAAATCACCAGGGCCGCTTCTGTGTGTGCTCAGAGCCCAGATTGTTTTCAGATTAACCCAGATTGGGTTAATTTGTAGTGCGGCCGAACTGCTCATCCGCTGACGCCGGGGTCAGGTTCATTAGTGGTATTAGTTCACAGCCCCCCCCCCCTCCCCCCCCCCTCCTCCTCCTCCTCCTCAGAAGGCTGGGCTCTTATTTGAAATAGGATCCATTTTTTTCACATCGAAAACTATCATCATGACCCCCTGTCGAACAAAAGCGTGAACGTCCATTGCCAAGGAAAAGGCTGAGTGCCCTCTCGATGTCCAACCCCCCCCCCCCCCCCCGTCCCCCCGTCCCCCACCCCTTTCCCCTTCCCTCCCAAACACCGCCCCGCAACGTACTGTACGCGTTGCCCCGGTAACCCCATGTGCAGAATGCAGATGAGGGGGACGTTTGTGAGCGTGCCCCCTCGTCTCCCCTTCACAATTCTCCCTGATGATGTCTGAACACTTTTGTTCATGGAGAGGGCAGGTGGGAGTTACAATACGCCTCAAATCACGATCCCACGAGACCTCGGCTACCCCTCTCTCTCTCTCTCTCTCTCTCTCTCTCGCTCTCTCCTCATCACCCTCCAAGATACTAGTTGCTCCATAACCACACCCCCTCCCTCGACTCCCTCCCGCTTCGATGCATTCTTTCCTTACTCTTCCACGCCGTCCTGCTCTCTTTCGCCGCTCTTCATTTACGGCATAATCCAT
>NC_140279.1:3399670-3417170 GCF_964030765.1 Micromesistius poutassou
ATGGCAGAAACCTGTGAAACACAACACTCCGACTGCGACGCCTCCCTGCAAGATACACACACACACACACACACACACACGCAAGTACATACATGTTTGTATGTGTACGTGTGCATCGCATCGTCAATGTGTATGTATGTATGCCCACATCTGCGGTCACTTTTCTGCCCCGCGGGACATGCATGGCTCTATAGAGACAGGAACATCGGTCCATTAATATCGCCTTTCGTTGAACTTCGAAAAACACACACATGCAAGCAAGCACGCACACACACACGCACACGCACACGCACACACACACACACACACACACACACACACACACACACACACACACACACACACAGATTCGGTAAATAACAAAGTAACGCACGCTTATTGCCCCTGCAGAATTTGTAAAGAGCGACGAGGTTAGATACAGTAAGATATTACAGCTTTTCAATTTCCTCTTTTCGTTGTTCCTTCTTTCTCTTGTAAATTCTTCCCACTCAATCATTGTCACACAAGGATTGGACCTGGAAGATGTTCTCCAGACCTCCGCCCATCGTGTTGTCCTCCTCTGCTCTTCACAGCCCCCCAGTGTGGCCCCTGACTGCTGGTCTCTCCAAGCCCCCCAGTGTGGCCCCTGACTGCTGGTCTCTCCAAGCCCCCCAGTATGGCCCCTGACCAGTGGTCTCTCCAAACCCCCCAGTGTGGCCCCTGAGCGTTTGTCTCTCCAAGCCCCCCAGTGTGGCCCCTGAGCGTTTGTCTCTCCAAGCCCCCCCAGTGTTGCTGCCACACAGGCTAGAGGTCCGTCATGGGGCTCCGGACAATAACGCAGAGAATCTCATCCAGCAAACAAACACAGATACAGAGATACATACACACTTGCACACAGACACATCCACACACACACACACACACACACACACACACACACACACACACACGCACGCACACACTCACACTCGACCGCACGTTTTAACCCGCCAAGTACTTTATGTTTTTTAGCTTTGTTTTCCCATAGTGTTAGCATAAGGGTGCTGTTAGCTCAACTGTGCGCCAGAAGGAGAGCTTGTGGGATACAGAGGGGGGGGGGGGGGGGGGGGGGGGTGGACATCAGCAGCAGCAGCAGCAGCACAGTAGACGTGGTGGGGGTGGTCAGGGTGGGCGTGCTGTAAGTCATCATTATAGATCCCACGTTCAACAATGCCTGCTTGTAAACATCCATCAGTGGTGATCGGACTGAGCCCCTGTCTCTTTGTGTGGTTTCCCCCAAGCGCCATGTTAGGAGCGCGGCGTCTTTGTGTTACAAAACATACGATGTTGGCGAGCGACAATTGCCTAACACCGGCATTCCTGTTTCTTCGAAAGCCAGGAATGCCATTGGTTATTTTTTAACCTATTATGTATAGGACCACGGCTTTAAGATGACAGGCGTTTATCTGTTTTTTTGTTTTGTTCTGTATGTGTGTGTGTGTGTGTGTGTGTGTGTGTGTGTGTGTGTGTGTGTGTGTGTTTAGACCGGATACTCTGACACGAGTGCGAATGCCAGAACCCACAATGGAGCCCTGGATGCATTTGATAGGCGGTCGATGGTTTCAATGTTGCTTGGGTTCGATGGTTCACGTGCTGGTATTGATCTACGGTACGGGCTTCACCACTTCACAGCGGTATTGATCTACGGTACAGGCCTCACTCCACAGCACAGAGTGGCTGTCATTGTCCCTACTATATAGGGTTCAACGTGTTGGTAAATGTTTCGTTTCTGTACGAGTGAGGCTGTGAGGGACAGCAAACGGTTTCTTATCTATATTCTCCTCCCTCTCTTTTGCCACCCCCCCCCCCCCATCTTCATCTTCTCTCGTCCTCCCTCTTCTCTCCCCGTTGGCTTTAATGGTTTCCTGTGTGCTCCTGGCAGGTCTTCCCAGGGCAAACACTGCAGGCGGCTCCTAATCCGTTTACCAGGGGTGATTTTTAACTACTTCCCTGCCCTCCGCTCCGCCCGTCAGCCGGTCCAGAGGTCTGATCCACCGCAGGCTTCCTCAGACCCCGGTAAGCCTTAACCTTGGAGGAACACACGCGCGCACACACACACACACACACACACACACATACGCACACACACGCAGCTCCATAGGGAACTGGGCCAACGGGGAAGTCTGGTACGAGGGCTGGGTGGCGGGGGGGGGGGGGGGGGGGGGTGGGTACACAGGCCGGGGGGGGGGGTTAAAAAAAAAAAAAAGGGAAAGCATGGGGGACCTGCCACATTATATGCTTTAACATGACCGGCAAATCCAGCACGGTTAAACAAACTTAACCTTCATTTGTGAAACGGTGCAAATCAAAGGGCAAAAAACGACTTCTGCAATAATTACCACCCGGGGAGAGAGAGAGAGAGAGGGCGAGAGAGAGAGAGAGAGAGAGAGAGAGAGAGAGAGAGAGAGAGAGAGAGGGAGGGGGATAGAGGTGTCGTTGGGGGTGGGGGGAGGTTTCTTGGGGGGGGGGGGGAATGCTAACAGGTTGAATGGAAGGAAACGGGAATCATTTAAGGAGAAGGGGGCATTTTTAATGAGTTTGCTCGGACATTGATTTTGTGCTGTGATCTTGTATTTATATGCGTCGGGCGGCCAGCGCAGGGTCAGCACCGTCTCGCCCTGTCAAGGCCCCCACACTCCCTCAAACAACAGCCCCAAGCCCAGGGAAAATGGTATTCTAGTGGAGGCAAATATTGTCCCGCCTCGGCTTAAGGGGCAGAAAAGCTGTTTGTTTTCTAAAAAACCTGCTTGGCTTTTCTTTACCGTTAAACAGAATGAGAGCAGCGAGAGACGGAGAATCAGAGTAAAGTTTAAACTTGGAGCTAAACTAGCGCCATGCCAGATGGTTTAAAATCGGAAAATGTATAATGTAATTTGGGGTAATGAGTTAATGTGATCAATGATCAATGTGATTATGGAAGATCAATGTGATAATGACATGAATGAGTTCCAGTGGTTTGGTGGGACTTTGGTTTCAATACGTAGACCTATATTTTAATTAGATCAACAAACAAGATTAATTAGAACAACAAAGACAATTTAGAGAAACACTTCTTTTTTTTTTTTATTATTATTATTATTATTATTATTATTATTATTATTATGTTTTGCAGTGCATTTAGGTTAGCAATATGTTGGGCTGGTAACATTTGTTTTAGCAATATTGAATTTGAGGTATAATTTGTTTTAATAATATAGTATTATTTTGTGAAAACGCTTATTTTTAAATATGAATTAGAAATGGTGTTGTTTTACATTCAATTGTTATTTTTTATTTGTCTTTGATTTATAATAATAACATCTGATAGGAAACTTTCCTGTCTACTATTTGCCGGGATTAATTAATTAAGGATTCCTCTATCTATTGTCTTTTTATATACTGATTTAATTTGTTTTTCTGTAAATTAATTAAGATGGAATAATAAAAATAATACATTTGAGCAAATTAGCAAGTTATCAAACCCCAAAAAACGGTAGCTTCGGATTGTAGGAATAAACATTTCTTTAAAGGTAAAAGGAGATAAATCCATGCAAATGTTGTAGCCTATTGTATTGAGTTTGTATTTATTTATTGAGACACTAATATAAAACGTAGGCTATATGAAATATAAGTAGGCCTATATTCATATTCTACTTTACTTAATGTGTTATATATCTTTATCTATATACCTTATTGTCCGACCTTCTCCCATTGAAGGCAGTGTATCAAAACGCGGTGAGATGAGTTTAGATTATATTCTGCATCCAGTCTCTTATTGTGTGGGTCTAGCGCCATCTGTCGACGGACGAGAAGACTACAACACAATGTTTGACAACTTATTAACATGAACATGGGTCGGAAAAACTCAACAGACATTTAAACCTTCTAATGGATATACATTTCAAAGTTACTCTCATATCTCTCTACATTAGGTTTTCGTTTCATTTAACATATTCCGTTTATCCTACGTAAATATGACTTTATATGACGTTCTATAATTCATAAGCCGTCCTGATAACCTAGGCTATTAATATAATAAGCTGGAATATTTATTCTTCTTCTTAACAACGATTAGCTTAACATCGTCTTGATCTCAACTTTATGAAAATGAGACTCCTTTTACCTTCCTGATGCCGCGTGTATTCATTCATTTGTCCAAAGCTTTCGACACAGTAGATCATGATGTTCTAAAAAGCAGGCTTCTCAACTCAGGACTATCAGAGCAAGTAGTCTCTTGGTTCAAAAACTACCTCAGTGATAGGACCCAGTGCATTAAACATGACGGTCTCTACTCAAACAATTTACCAATTTGCAAGGGTGTACCCCAGGGTTCTGTATTAGGCCCACTTTTATTCACCATTTACATTAATAATATTGATAAAAACGTGTTGAATAATAATTAATTTCAATTTTTATGCTGATGACACAGTTATTTATTGCTTTGCACCAACCCTTAATCAGGTTATTGAAAACTTGCAGAATGCTTTTATTGTCGTCCAAAATACCCTTCATCAGCTGAAACTTGTTCTGCAGATAAGACCAAACTCATGTTGTTTACTGGTTCTAGAGCTAGACCACAAAATGTCCCCTCTGTGGTCACTCTGGAGGGTGTGTTATACAGGTGATTACGTCTTATAGATACCTGGGTTTTCTAATTGATGACTCCCTCACCTTTGAGTCTCATGTGCTCTATTTGGTTAAAAAGTTTAGGCTTAAGCTGGGTTTTTATTTTCGAAATAAGATGTGTTTCTCTTTCAATGTAAAAAAGCGACTTGTGGCCGCTACTTTTTTATCTGTTACGGACTATGGTGATTTGTTGTATATACATACCTCTGTTCAGTGTCTTAATATGATTGACTCGGCGTACCATTCATCCCTGAGATTCATTACAAACTGTAAGGCTCGGACTCACCACCAGTTGTACTCTCGGGTAGGATGGCCTGCTTTGTCCACTCGTAGGCTCAGTCACTACTGCATATTTATTTATAAGGCAATACTTGGTGTGCTATTTATGCTCCCTTATATTGCGGAAAAGTGCTGGTCCACACTTTTTACGTTCACAGGACTTGGTGTTGTTTTCTGTCCCCAATGTACGGACAGAACAGGGTAAAAAGGCTTTTGTATACTCTGCCCCCACTGTGTGGAATACGCTGCAGAAAGACCTAAGACTTGTTGAATTAATTTCGTTGAATGCTTTTAAGTTGAAAATGAAGGAAATTGAGCTAGACTCTCTAAGATGTCAGTGTTTTAAATAGGTTTTTTCCTGGTTACAGAAATGGGTCTATTAATATTGTTGCAGTGTGAATTTGATTTGCTTTATTTTTAGTGCTATTTTAATTTGGTCCCTGTGTGTTTGTCTGTAACTGTTTGTGTTTGTCTGTAAATGTGGTTTATTGTGCTGCTGCCTGTCTTGGCCAGGTCACATTTGAAAAAAAAAGAAAAAAGAAAAATATCTTTTTAATCTCGATAGGTTTTTCTCCTGGTTAAATAAAGGTTAAATAAAAAAAAAAAAAAATTTCATGGCCTTAGAATATCGCGCCGTGGCCGCTAGGGGGCACAAGGGAGTTCGAGTTGTGTCAGTGATCTTTACACGACAAATAAAAAGCTGAACTATTAATTGTTCCACAACGCCTGTGCTAATGTAATAACACAAAACTACCAAAATCTTATTTTTGACTCAAAATAATAAATATACAAATATATTATTATAAATAATTAATAAATGGGGGCAAAAGTAAAATTCCACCAAAAATGTCAGTTTTTCAATGTTTTATTTTTCAATAATCTTCAATTGCAAGAAAATATACTCTTTATTACCAGATATAATAAATATACAATATTTCTTTATAAACAAAATGCACAATTTACAAAACTGGCAACAAAGACCCACCTCCAGTTAAAAAATGTTACAGTTTTCTTTACAGTTTGTTATAGCCATCATGGTTATTGTAGTGGCACATTCTTCCGCATAGAACACTCCACACCACTCAATCATACAAATCACAGGTGTTAATTGTGCTGTATTAAAAATCTTTACTGCTACCAATCTTCTACCATAATACTTATTAGGTTTTGAGAATTTCCCATGCAGGAGTCTCCTCCTGATGAGACACATTTCCTACCAGACGCAGTCTATTCATCCTCTGCATCGCGGCTCAGAGCTTATTCAACGCTATAGTTTATAAGGCTTGACGAGGTGTTTTGGTGCATGATATAGAGAACAACAGGATGTTCCTCTTGATGGTGTGTCAATACCCCCCCCCTCCCCCCCCCCCCCCCCCCCCCCCCCCGCCCACATCTCTCTGGTGGAGAGGAGACACCGGGGGGTCCTGCATGTGTCTGTCTGTGTGAGAGCTTCCCCCGTGTGGTCAGGAGGTGAACAGCAGGTGCGACAGCAGCCAGCCCAGAAGAGAGGAGAGGACTATGAAGTAAGAGCGGCATGCCACGCCCGACCGGGCAGAGCTATGGCGGCTCTGGTGGGTGTAGGGGGCGCTTGTGCTGGGCTTCTGCACCGCCGGCGACAGCTCCGCCCGCCTGTGCTGCTCCTGGCCGGTCAACGGAGGCACCACCGTCACGTAGCCGTTGACGATCCTCACGTCGGGTTGTGGCGTCGAGCTGGGAGAGACACGAATGGGCAGAAGCCAAAACCATGTCATTATTTGAGGTGAGGGTTCTTAACTTTTAAGAGTTTAGAGGATGGAATCTGGGTCGACGAGCGATTCTGCTTGGCATTATCTGTTCGATTGCCCACGCTGTCCCTGGTGTAACGGGATGGAATTGGGAAGCTCTTCCCCAGATACATGGTGTGGAGAACGTGCACCAAAAACAGGCCTTCTCCTAATCTAGCAGGTCTTTTCTGGGTGACTATCCCATACATTATGGGATTTTGCAATCACTGTGATGCTCACACCCTCTGCAGTGTCTGTTAGTGTCTGCACCCATAAATATCATCTTTTGACCTCATTCGTTTTTTGGGGTGGGATAAAGGTCACTAATGAGCATGTAGGGGTAAGGCAGCATGCTCTAGTCGGCCTACAGATAGATTGCAGCCATCAGCGTTTGAACCCGGAACCTTTCCGGGCCGTGGGGTCACCCATCAACCCTCCCCAGTAGACAACCGTGTCCTATCCAGACGGTCCTTGACGGAGCTTTACATGGTGGTGGAGGCGGGTGTTGGTGGAGGTGGAGGTGGTGGTCGTGACCCCTACCTGTCCTCCATGCGGACCCACAGGTCGCTGAAGAGCCGGGGCCTCCCGTGGCCGCGGTGGGCCTTACGCGGACGCTTGTGTCGCCCAAACTCCTCCAGCTGGCTCAGGCTGTCGGGGAGCAGCATGTGGGGCAGCATGTCATCCTCCCCGAGCTCACCCAGGAAGCCCTCCTGGTCTGGGTCCAGCTCCTCCTCCTCCTCCTCCTCCTCCTCCTCCTCCTCCTCCTCCTCAGGGGATCCGGTCCCCCAGTCCACGGTGGAGGCCGTCCCCACCCCGGGGCTCTCCGCGCCGGGGTCCACCGTGGGCTCCTCTCCCCTCCCGACCGCGTCCTCCCTGGAGAGGACCAACGCAAACACACAAGACCCCTGAAAACTTCACTCCCTCAGGGCATGGAGCGGCCCATCTCCCCTCTACCGCGTCCCAGGCCAAGAAACAACATTTGGGAACGTTCAACGTCCCTGATTTGTCATTCCCTTTCTCTCAGTCCCGCTCGTCATCCTTTAACCTTCCATAAACAATATTGTGATTTCCCATAACAAATATTGTGCTCTCACAACTACTCAAAAAACCCAACGTCAAAAATAAATAAATACAAATTGCTTACAAACTGAAGAAGACCAGTGCCCTAATAAAGAGTGTAGTGTGTGGTGAAGAAATCCCCAGCAGGCAACATGGTGGGGGGAAGTTATAACTCAAGCTGCCATCCTGTGTTGTCAAATATGATATCTACCCTAAGCGGACCACCCAAGAACACACCACCAGCTCTCTCCGCACACATGCTGGAGTCCCTCTTAAAATCCATTACTCAGACTTTCTTCCTCTCCCTCCTTTCCCCTCTTCTGCACATTGTAACCGTGTTGTTTATTATGTGCCTTCGCTTTCAGCCAGGGCTTTTCACAGTGAACGTATTCCAGCCCTGCTTCCTCTCCTTCCTCGTGTTGATTTACTTTATAATGAGTTCCCAGTCTTGTGTCTCTCTTGTGATTCCAGCCAGGGGGACACACGCACCACAAGGCTCCGATTGACTCAGGTAGGAAGGCTGACTATAGAGTTACAGGGAGAAACATCAATGTTGCATTAAAACATTCTCCACTAATCGTTTAATGGCCTTTTGCTGAAAGATTGTTTTGTAATTGCCTCGAGGCGTTCACATACATTTTCAGCAAGCAGCATGCAGAGCACTTAAGTATTATATATCACACTATCCAATAACGACTCTTAGCGTGCACCGCAACATATTAAGAAGCCCAATATTATTGCATGGAGGCACTGGGCATTGCATTCATATTATTTTAATTCTCTGAGGCAAATCCCACCAGCACAGTGGATGTATAATTAGCGTAAGCTTTTTGGTCTGCTGCAAATTAGGCGGTCAAAATATGCATTTTGAACCTCGACAGGCCCACGTCCAGGCTTCTTGACGGATCAGACTGATGGTGGAACCAGGCTGCGGTAGGCTACCGGCGAGGCCAAGGCAACCGCTGCGCTATTCAGCGCTGGCTGTCCGTCAAATAATGACCCCCTGGGCTTGGAGAACGTCGTCAGCGTTGCCAATTGGGCCCGTGACGTTCCAGGTTTTAAGGCTTTTTAAAAGCAACTCTTGGTCAGCCATTTTGCAGTGTTATTTGTCTCCTGGTGCTTCACCTTGTATTGCAGAGTGGAACATGTGCGCAGAATGCGACTCTGTACTGTGTGTGTGTGTGTGTGTGTGTGTGTGTGTGTGTGTGTATGTGCGTGCGTGTGTGTGTGTGTGTGTGTGTGTGTGTGTGTGTGTGTGTGTGCGTGCGTGTGCCTGTGTGTGTGTGTGTGTATCTGTGGGTAAGTGTGCAGTTTGTGTGTTTTAACACGTGTGTTGCCTGACCGCAATAAGTCAGTCCACTTGTCAGCTTTTAAAGCAGAACCTGGGTCGGGCCCACAGGTCCACCAACAGAGAGGCGGTCGGGGGTGGATAGGAGGGTGCTAAAGTATGTTTACAGCTGTAATTTGCAGGGGGAAGTTTGTTAAAGCGGTGCCTGGATGGATGGGCGCCTGCGTGCCTGTTTCATTGTCGTTCTTTTTTTAACGAGGTTGTTCCCTTGTTGAGTTTTGTTTTTCAATTTTTTGGGTTCCTGGTTTGGAGTGGCTTGGTGTTAGCGTGTAATGAGGCCAATCAGTCCGACCCGGGGTTCAACCCCACCCCTCTACACCCCCAGCCCGGCACCCCCACCCACACACCCCCCACCGACACAACCCCAACCCCACCATTCTGCACCCCCAGCCCTACACCCCCAGCCCTACCTCCCCCTATAGGGGCAGGATCGCCCCACAGGGACAGGGCAGAGCTGCTTTTATAACAAGCAAGGGGTTGCACACACTTACATGCACAAACTCCCACCAATACACACATACACACACACACACACACACACACACACACACACTCACAAAAACACATGGGTGTTGGAAAAGCAGAGAGAAGATCAGCAATCAAATCTGATTGTTTTGTTTAAGTGACTTGTGCGTACGCCTGTGTGTGCGCCAGTGCAATCAGTTTTATAAATATAAAAATCAATGTGTGTGTGTGTATTCACAATGCAGGCCTGCCACAATCAAATTGCACAAGTGTTCCGTCACACAATCCACGTTACAAACAAACAGCTTTTTCAACTCCCCGAGCGTGCGCCGTGTTTTCTGCCGTGAGGTCAACATAGGAGGGTGGGATGAAGTGAAACTGTAATCACAGAATGTATTCTCCAATGCATTTCTGAGCCAAGCCACCATAACAGTAATCAGCAGCTTAGCGGTCTCCCCGGGGAAGTACAGTCCCTTTAATAAAGGACAGAACACACTGATACTATAATAAAGCAGTCCGCTACTTACCCTGGGGGGGTCTCCGGATGATCAGACGGTGTGTGGACGATCTCATAGCCCTCCTGCCTCAGGATATCCAGGACACTGTGGTTCCCCAGGAAGTGACCTGATCAAATAGGAAACATTGCAGACATGGGTGGAATGGGTGTCTGATAGATGTTTCAACATGATGAGGATCAGTTTGGCACGGTAGATTAAACACAGGTTTTCAAGGTCTACTATAAGCGGTCGTTTTGGTTTGGGCCAAACACATTAGGGACGAAAGGACGTAAGGTGGCACTTTACAAAAGGGGGTGCATAAATGTACCATGCAACTTGAATTAATGATTCATTAATGTACCCTTATTTACCTGATCCACAGTCAGTGCATCACTGCCTGAAACCTCGATTAGATCAGACCTGACACTGTGCATAGGTGCATGGTGGGTGCACTGTGGGTTTGTAGGCTAGGCTGGACCCCACCACTTTGTGGCTTTGACAGTCAAGAAAATCACTTTCAGGATGAGAAGCTGTGGAAAGCAGCGAGGCACAGGGCGGCACTCTGCTGTCTCTATAACAGTCAGACCACAAAGAGGGTTCACAAGGTCTCATAGATACAGAGATACCGGGGGGGCCACTCAGACACATGCTTTGCCCCTTCATCTAGCACTTGCACTTGTTGCCTGGTAATGACCGCATAGTGATGGCACTCAACACCCCTTCACACACACACACACACACACACACACACACACACACACACACACACACACACACACACACACACACACACACACACACACACACACACACACACACACGCGCGCGCGCGCGTGCGCACACGCTCAAACGCATGCACACACACACACACACACACACACAGATGCACACACACGTCTGTGAGTGTGTGTTCTGCCCCAGGTTGTGTGTGATTCGGGGGTCCGAGATCAAACGGAGGGGGAGGCCCCCCCCCCTGGCCCTCACACTGATGAAAGCTTTTTTTTATTTCGCCCATCATACGATAATCCCGTGCATCACTCAACCCAGCAATAAGATGCAGGGCAAGGGGCTGACATCACCTCGCAGCTCACACAGCGCACAGGCAAAGGTACACACCCCCCCACACACACACACACACACACACACACACCTAACACAGGTACACACTCACAGGAATGTATGCACGCACGTGCAGGAATGCATGCACACGCACGTCTACACACAAGCGTACAGACGCACACTCCGCTGGTTCATTAACAGCACGTTGACAATATTAAACGCCCCTGGGTTGGGTGCCTTGCCCAATGTACCCCCCCCCCCCCCCCCCCACACACACACACACAACCCCCCCCATCCCTCCAATTTCATCATTAGAATGTTTCTGATCATTCCTGAGTGGTGAAAAATGCGGCATAGTGGGATGTTTCTCTCTTGGCGGGTGAGTTCAAAGGCAGTGCCGGGATTGGCTGAGGAATGAGGAGCGGCGACTGGCTGCTTGGGAGCAGGCTGGGGACCAGGGCACCTCTGTCCGGTGATCACCCGGAGAGAGAGCCCGCGTCTGGGGGTGGCTGCGTCTGGACGGAGGCCGGAGGACCATGTGTGTCTATGGGCATGCGCATTTGATGTATTTGTTTAGGTAACATGGGTGTGTGTCATGGTGTATGTGTGTGTCTGTGACCACTGTGTGTGTGTGTGTGTGTGTGTGTGTGTGTGTTTGTTAAGCGTGTTTCTTTCAACAAACTATATCTCCATCATCGTTTTCTTTGTTGACATTCTCACCTCCGCTCACGTTGATTTTCTCATCGTTCATCCCATCCACTGTTATCAAATCTTTCCCTTTCACACTCCCCTCTCGTTTCTCCGACGTGTTGCTGCTGTCCTCCCCTTTACCCTAACCTCTTCCACACCTCTGCCTGTTCCTCGACTCCAACGCCTCCCCTCTCCCTGTCCTCCAGAGCAACTCTCCCTCTGCTCCTCTCCTCCCAGAGAGAGAGAGAGAGAGAGCGAGGGTCCGGAGTCCACCGCCTGGTAAAGTGACTGGGGGGGGGGGCGGAGGGGGGGGGCTGACAGATTCAACCCACCAGAGCTCCGAGTGCAGCAGCTGTTCTATTCACTTGAGTTGTGAGCTCACAACAGAACCCTCTCTGTGTCGGTCCGGGGGTGTGAAGCCAAGCCGACCTCAGCTTCAAGTCCTCCTGGCTCCCCGTTTACCCACGGCCATCGCTGTGCAACGCACGCAGACGCGCACACGCACACACACACACACACACACACACACACACACACACACACACACACACACACACACACACACACACACACACACACACAGGTATGACCGCTTGCAAACACACCACACACCAACACACACAAACACACACGTGTATGAACACCGGCTCAGTCGCACCCACATGTACACACACACACACACACACACACACACACACACACACACACACACACACACACACACACACATACACAAACACGCACACATATACAAACACACACTCACGCGTATGCATGTACGCTTGTGTGCACACACATACAAACACACACACACACACACACACACACACAATCTTTTTTTTCTCCGTTTTCCCTGGCATCGTTTCAAGAACATTTGCGTCCACACGGATCCATCTCAATACGACTCAACACGCTACTTCATGTTCCAGGCGTATAGGTGGCGCTGTTTTAGTTTTAGAAATTCACCGGAAACGGTCACTCAAGTAATAAAGCGTTAACGCAACCCTTTTGATCGTCTCAATTGGCGCACGCATGGCTGTTGTTTGTTTGTAAAATGTGGCTTATGTGGTTGTCCATCAGTCTTTTTTGCTCAGCGTGGTGGCACAGGAGCATAATATTTTGCGTAGTGGTGGGCCGTTATCGGCGTTAACGTGCTGCGTTAACGCGAGACTCTTATCGGGCGATAAAAAAAATATCGCCGTTAATCTATTCTCAAAGTTGAACTAACCAGAAGCTGGGTGTTTAATAAAATATAGGCACAATATCTTCTCCAGCAGGAACACGAGCATGTAGTCGGCCATAGTTGTTGTTATGAGACGTCGTCACAGGTTACAAGAGGTTACGCTCGAGGGGTGTGGCGATGACATCATCGAAACGCAAGTATGCGTTTTGGCCGTCCAGACGAACACTCAAGGGCTGCGTTTGTGAATTTATTCACCCTGGGACCTGGTTTCAGAAAACTCCGTTTTCATGCGATGCGTTCACAGGATTCGTTTGGACGATCGGCCAAAACGATGCAAAACATCTGCGTTTTAACCAAAAAACGGCTCCGTGTGGACGGGCCCTTAGTCTCCACGCTGGGGTCTTCTCTACGTGTGTCTGTGACTTAACGAGAGATGGAGAAGAGGAAAGCACACGTGCACAGTTTGAAAAATTGTGTTTGAGAAAAAAAAAAAGTTAAGAAAAGTTGAAAGTAAATGAGGGCCCCAGTAGTGTATTAACATGTTGAATGTACTTACAACGCATGGTCCTCGTGAGCTACAGTAAGTAACACTGTGTTTAAAACAGCCACATGTACAATAATTGTACCAGAGATATTTTGTGTGTTTGCGGCTGCGTGCATGTGTTTGTTTGCGCGTACACATGCACGTGTGCACACGTGTGTGTGTGTGTGTGTGTGTGTGTGTCAACTTGTGTGTGTCTCAATTGAAGATCCTAACGAATGCCTTCTTATCACTCCTGGGCCAGCTCCCTCACCCGCTTCGATTCCCCTCAGTGAAGCACTGGGCACCGGTACAACACTCATCTAATTGTTACAAGTAAAACAGTGTGAGTGAACGGTCTAATAATACTCTAAGTGGAGCTCGAATTGAATGAGTTTTACAACCCGTCTCTCTTCTACTGTGTTGGCATGGCTCTCAGGGCACTGAGCGGGCTTAA
Organism: Micromesistius poutassou; assembly: GCF_964030765.1. NCBI lineage: Eukaryota > Metazoa > Chordata > Actinopteri > Gadiformes > Gadidae > Micromesistius > Micromesistius poutassou. The sequence goes on from NC_140279.1 coordinate 3,413,614, forward strand.
TGGCCCCTGGTACGTCTCCCTCCATCCAAACATTTACAATATCCAACATTCTTACTGACTGACTGAGCATTGCGTGTGTCTGTGTGTGCGTGTGTCTGTGTGTCTGTGTGTGTGTGTGTGTGTGTCTGTGTGTGCGTGTGTCTGTGTGTGTGTGTGTGTGTGTCTGTGTGTGTGCGTGTGCGTATGTGTGTGTGTGTGTGTGTGTGTGTGTGTGTGTGTGCGTGTGCGTGTGCTCCCCATCTCCTCCCCATCTGTCTTTCCTGGAACGTTCCTCAGGTCCGCAGTCCTGCCTGTTGAATGTTCTAGTCCTGTGCTCTTAATCACGTCTCCCTTCAGTCCCACCGCCTTGCTCTGATGTCTGTCTGTTTGCTTTGTCTGTCATTCATCTCTCTGCTCCCCCTGGTCCATCTCTCTCTTCCCGCCCTGTGTGTGGGTGTGTGTGTATGGGTGCATATGTGTGTGGGTGTGTGTGTGTGTGTGTGTGTGTGTGTGTGTGTGTGTGTGTGTGTGTATGTGTGTGTGTGTGTGTGTGTGTGTGTGTGTGTGTGTGTGTTTGTGTGTGTTTGTGTGTGTGTGTGTGTGTGCATACTGGTCTTTCTGCACATGTATGTTGTGTGCATAGCTGTGTGAGTGTTTGCACACATACACACATGCGTACGCACCCTGACATGTGAGATTGTGGTGTGTGTTTCTGTGAGTGCACGTGTGTTCAATCTAGTCTGTATATGTATGGGTTGATGTGTGTGTGTGTGTTTGTGTGTGTATGCATGACTGTATGCAGAGGACACGTGTGTGTGTGTGTGTGTGTGTGTGTGTGTGTGTGTGTGTGTGTGTAGGTGTGCATGTGTGTGTATGTATATGTACAAATATGTGTCTATATGTATGGATGTGTTTATGTGTGTTTATGCATGTGTGTATAAATAAGTGAGTATATGTATTAATGTGTATGTGTGTGTGTGTGTGTGTGTGTGTGTGTGTGTGTGTGGGTGTGTGTGCATGTGTGTGTGTGTGTTTGTGTATCTGTGAGTGTGTGTGTGTGTGTGTGTGTGTGTGTGTGTGTGTGTGTGTGTGTGTTTGTGTATCTGTGTGTGTATCTGTGAGTGTGTGTGTGTGTGTGTGTGTGTGTGTGTGTATGCATGTGCGTGCATGTGCGTGCATGTGCGTGTGCGTGCGTGTGCGTGTGTGTGTGCGTGGGTGTGTGTGTGTGCATGTAGAAATGCGTGTGTATGACTGTGTGTGTGGATAGAGTGGTGCAGCAGATCCCATCATGCAGCCACCCAGGTTCTGGCTCCGGGTTCCGTGGGCCTCTCTCCAGTCTTGTCAGCACCTCCTCTCCCCCCAGCGGGGGGGTCCAACGAGGCCTAGACCTCCATCCGCCCTCCTCACTTCACTTCTCTCTTCATCTCCCCTGACCCGCAGCCAACGTCCACACAACCCTCAGCGTGGTTGAGGGTGAAACGTATAGACAGGGCTGATAGATAAATAACCATAAAATAAGCCGCGGCTGAAGCCGGGGGGGGGACAGCTGGAGGCCTGCTGTGGAGGGCAGACAGACATCCCTGCAGACAGGCGGACAGACCTGCGTGAATAAGTGCAGTCGTCGATCCGTCTGCCTGTCTGCACATCTGTCTGACAGACTAAAGTGCAGACAGACCTTCAGAGACACAGAGAGAGACAGAGAGTCACATAAAGAGCTGCTGAACCTCTAAAAAACACGGCTCTTGCTCCACACGGTCATCTCAACACCGTGGGGAGCGGGGAAAAGGCCACTTTTGGTCCTCTGCTGTATTGATTTAGGAGCTGAGATAAATGGAAACCTCTCAACCTTCCGTCATCCATCCCTCAGCCGCTATAATGAATTCACCTCCTTTCTCAATCGAATTAAATTACATTTCCTTCAATTTACTGTCTCACACAGACAGAGGCTCACTGTTAAAGGTGGCACAGTCTTCTCCAAGGTTTCCAAGATTTAAACTGAGTGGGCTGCGGACACATCCCACCGGTAGAGAGAGAGAGAGCAGAGAGATATAGAGAGGGGGAGAGAGAGAGAGAGACAGAGAGAGAGGGAGAGAGAGAGAAAGGGGACAAATGTGGTGGTCGAAGAAATAGGGTGTAATCAGAAGTGTGATAAGAGATCAGAGATGAAAGACAAAAATGAGAGTGAGTGTAAAAGAGAGAGAGAGAGCGAGAGACAGAGCAGGAGAGATGGAGAAAAGGGGTTGCAGGACAGGACGGCAAAGGGGAGGAGAAGCGGAGGAATGGCAGGCGAGAGGGGAGGGAGACGGCAATACAGATGGAGGGAGGCACGGAGGGATGGATCCCCAGTGGAACTCAAATATTTAGTCAAAGTCAACGTCACGGTTTGTTTTGGTTTCTCTAAGACGGAGTCTAGCTTTACATCTCTGTCTCCACCTGGTAGAGGTGTAGCAGAGAGAAAGAACAGCTTGTCGACCGCTAGAGAAAGGTCTCTTTATCGTGAACACGCTCACACAGACATACACACTCTCCCATGCCACACGCACGTGTGCAAACCCACACACGCACACACATGAAAACATGCACGCCCGCACAGACATGCGCACGTCCCATGCTCGCGCACGCACACACACACACACACACGCACGCACGCATGCACGCACACACACACACACACACGCATACACAAACACATTAGGTTGATTGATCACTAGGTTTGTGCAAAATATGACTGCATGTGATGCCCAATGCACAGGTAATCCCATTAACCTGAGTACATGTTGTGGGGGCAAAATACATTATAAAGTCGTCTCTGCTGTGTGGCAATATGAGGATCAAAGCGGATTGATCTAGCAGCTAGAGGCCCGTTAAGTTGCTATGACGCCGTTCATCGTTGGAAGAGCTGGGCTAATCTAATTACACCTGGGAGACGGGGGGACTAGGAGAATATTAGCTTTACAGTTGTGTGTGTGTGATCTATCCTTTGAAGTTAACCATCTTGCCTATACATTCCGACAAATTTATATAGAATGTCAATCCTTATATGGGCGTAGAAGGAGAGCTTATTGAATCGAAAGCACTGAAAGTAGGGTCAGAGTCGTCTCTGTTTTGTGAAAAGGGAAAACATGTGTGATTTAATTGCCAAACTATTTCAGGGCTCTGATACTGTTAAATGGATACACCACATGTTTATGTGTATAAACACCACTTTTTTCTTTCTTTTTAATTTAGATGGTTGTTTTTATCCACTAGTAGGTGTTAATGTTCTCAGTGAATTAACAACAGCCCTGAAACCATGGAGAACAACAAGGATGACCTGCCATTGACGGCACACAGAAAAGATTTGGAGAAGCTTTAAAGACCATTCTCATTGACATTACTTAAGAAGATACTGTGATATGGAGAAGCCTTAAATAACATTCTCATGGACATTACTTAGTGTCATATTCACGTACACATTATTTAAGAAGATACTGTGATATGGAGAAGCTTTAAAGACTGTTCTCATGGACATTACTTAAAAAGATACTGTGATATGGAGAAGCCTTAAAATGGACATTACTTAGTGTCATTACCGAAAG
>NC_140279.1:3422604-3432604 GCF_964030765.1 Micromesistius poutassou
CTCTCTCTCTCGCTTCCTCTCTTTCTCCTTCTTCCCAACCTTTTTTTGCCCTACTGGTTGGTGTGTGTGTGTGTGTGTGTGTGTGTGTGTGTGTGTGTGTGTGTGTGTGTGTGTGTGTGAGTGTTTGCGTGTGTTTGTGTGTATGTGTGTGTGTGTGTGTGTGTGTGTGTGTGTGTGTGTGTGTGTCTGTGTGTGTGTCTGTGAGTGTGTGTCCATCTGCTTGTGTTTGTTTGCAATCATTTTCTGTGCATGTTGGGCCAAACAGTGTTTGAAAGTGTGTGTGTGTGTGTGTGTGTGCGTGTGCGTGTGCGTGTGTGCGTGTGCGTGTGCGTGTGCGTGTGCGCGTGTGTGTGTGTGTGTGTGTGTGTGTGTGTGTGTGTTCACATTGGGTAGAGCAATGTGTGTACATGCATGTCTATCATTTGTGCATGCTATTGTCGTTTCTTTGCATGGGGGGATCATGAGTGTGTGAGCCAAGCATGGCGGAGCAACGGGTTTACAGTGGAACAAAGGGAGCCCCAAGCCTTGTCAGAGAGACAGATAGAGGTGGAGGGAGAGACGCATGAAGGTGGATGGAGAGAGACAGATAGAGGTGGAGGGAAAGAGACAGATAGAGGTGGAGGGAGAGAGACAGATAGAGGTGGAGGGAGAGAGACAGATAGAGGTGGAGGGAGAGAGACAGATAGAGGTGGAGGGAGAGAGACAGATAGAGGTGGAGGGAGAGACGCATGAAGGTGGAGGGAGAAACAGATAGAGGTGGAGGGAGAGAGACAGATAGAGGTGGAGGGAGAGAGACAGATAGAGGTGGAGGGAGAGACGCATGAAGGTGGAGGGAGAAACAGATAGAGGTGGAGGGAGAGAGACAGATAGAGGTGGAGGTAGAGAGACGGATGGAGGTGGAGGGAGAGATGTACTATTGTTTTCCATGCTCAGCCTCGCTGGCAGCCAGCACCCCATCACCCCAAACCCACACGCTCCACCCACCCTGGAATGTAAATATTTGACTATGGGTAAATCTGGACATCACTTAATTCCGATTCCCTTTTTACAAACGCTTTGTTTAGGTAAATACACACTGTACTTCGAAAAGAAAACCTGTTTGGTTCTTGATTTGATATGACACACGAGAGTCTTATTTTGAAATAATTTGATCTTTGCGGCTGCCCTCTAAAACCCAAGCAGTGAGACAGCTTAAATGCATTACTTGTATTTTTTTTGTTATTGCAATATCCTATTCTCCCCAAGAATTGTAAATATGCTTTAAAGCACAACAGAAATAAAGTCCTCTCTGCCATTTTCACGGCATCTGTACTTTATTTTGTTGGATGATTTTACTTTATAATTTACTTGATCCCTTGATGAATGTTCAGGAGATGGAGCAGGACGACACTTAGTTGTTATTTAAGAATTACCTTTTAATCACCAAGTCATTGTGACCATTGAATTTCGATAAAGTGGTATTCATTGTAGAACCTAAATACTATGTTACACCATCATAATCTAGGTTAGAGAGAAGATCAAATAAAAATCTATCTGAGTATCTGCCTACAGAAAGAGACAGAGTCTCTGTGAGTATTATACCTTGGCTAAGATCAAAATGCAGTATGTTGATGCCAGACATCATTTAATTAGTGGCTATCCGGCGGACATGTGCTTATTTTCATAATTATATAAAGAGATCGCATGCCATCATTTTGATGACTAAAATAAACAGTTATATGATATCCAAGCTGTATCACCTGCCCCTAACCATGAATAAAGTGTAAATTCCCCATTCTAACCACAGTATGTGTGAGACATGCGTGCGATGTCAGCAGACTTGGAAAACCTAACATCTTCACTAGGAAAGTGCTGGGACTTTCTTTCTTCTTTTCTTTCTCACTGTCTTTCTTTCTTTATGTCTCCCTGTCTGTCCATCTTTTTTTTCTTTTTCCTGTCCTTTGCTTTTTTCATTATTTTATTTTTTCCTTCCACTCCTTTTAACTTTCCTAGTATTTATCCTTTGTTCTGTCTATATTATTGTACCACTCTGTTTAGTACAGGTCACAGCTCAATAAAAATAGCCCCTTGTCCGAAGAAACACCGGGCCACGATTTGATTGGATAAGACACCCTAGTCCCTCGCTGATTGGCTGTTGGCCTGCCTCTTTGGCAGTGCCCAGACTGACCCCGGCTACGCCCTTCAGACTGCCAGTCTCCTCACCGCTCGGCCGCTCCTTGGCTTCACTACCACCTTCCGTGACCCTTGACCCTTGCCAAGGAGGCCGGCGCCACCAAAATGATCCAATCTCTCTGCCCCGACACGGGCTGGTAGCCCCCGACAGCAACGCGACCCAGGAAAAATAAATAAAAGTGTTTGTGTTCTTGGACAGGCCCCTGCTGGCAAGGAGTCCCCTTCCACTGCTCCTCACAAAGTACAATAGGGCTTTATAGAACATCTGCTAGACGCTTTCATCAGCCATCTATCTGAAACAAAAGGCGGACTTCTGGAGACGAATATGTGCCTTATGGGAAATTAACCCCTCGTGCAAAACAAAGCCAAATGCTCGCATTGGAGGAAACCTGCTGAGGACCAAAATGAAAACTATGAAGGGATTATCGACCCCTCCGGAGCGGCGGCTTTATGACCCGCAGCCTGCAGCCGGGCCTCTGGTTTCCTCCCTCGCCGTTCTCCTTGCGAGCGTTTCCAGAGCAGAGCAGTAGGTAGAGAGCGGCGGCCCACCCGGCTGTCGCCTCCCATCGCCGCTGGAAGAGAACCAGGCCACCGGTGCCACGGGCGCTGAGTTTCTTTCCACCCGGCCTTACCTTAGCTCTCACTCTCGCTCCTACAAAGACTCCTCGTAACTCCTGGCGGGCCGCAGCGGCTCCGTGCCAAGCGCTGAGAGCCTGGTACGGTACACCTCGTCTCCCCCCGCGCCTACGTTCCTCTCTCTCCCTCCCCTCTCTTTGATTATTCTTATTCTTTCCAACGAGTCTTTCCTCGATTATACCTCCTGCTACACTCTCACTCTCACACACACACACACACACACACACACAGGCCTACACATCTACACACCTACACATACACACACCTACATACACACTCACTTATACACAAGCACACACACACCTACAAGAACACACACAAACACACACACACACACACACACACATCTTCTCCACCTTATTGCAACAATTGCAGCATCACTGCATTAATATGAACGCATATCGGTTTAACTGCTGCTCACCCAAAAAAAAAGAGAGAAAAATGACTTCCTGTCGGGTCGCGGCACCGCTGGCGATGGCGTAACCATGACGCCAGCTGTCTGCACTCTGGGAGAGTGCGGAGGTGCTGCCTCTCCAGAACCTCTCTGTACTGTATAGCACCCCTTCACCTGGCACCTATACCCACCAGGTGGTTATGAAAGAACCCCAAAATACACTGAAACAACCCTACAATAATGAAATAATATATTAAAACATGGCAGGGGATGAATCACCATTCATGTTTCTGAAAAGCCCTCTGTGTATTTTACAGGATATTGTGTGAGCAGCTCCTTTTTATTGGGAACAAATAATGTGCACAGCCCCGGCAAAGGTTTGGGAGAGGTTCCAACCTGGGAACTCCCTGTAAGTGGTGCTCATGTTTCAGATTAGACCTAACACTGACATGATGCACATCAATCCTGCTCCTTCCTGGGGCTCGCTGTTCCTCCATTCCCCCAGTGGGGTTGCGTTCCCCCTGCGCCTGCCCCACCCCCCCCCCCCCCGCCCGCCCCCCTCTCTCTCCCCCCTCATAATTTCCCCCTCCACGTTTGTCTCTTTTTGACACAGCGTCCTGTCCCTTCCTGTGTAACTGACCGCATCATCGTTGTAATCAGGCATAGAGGGATTCCAATCAACCATGGTGTTCAGATTATATCGCAAATGATCATAATTGAGAATAATGGTTTCCATGTCAGCTGCCTGCACTTCAGCTCTGAATCGGCTCTCCCCACTGCCTCAGGCATGAGGACCTGGTTCTCATACCCTATGAAGGTGGAACCGGAATCGTTTTGTGTCCACTTTTCTACATTCCCATATGATCTGCATGCAGCACCAATGACTGGCATTGTGAAAATATTAGTTTTATCTACTTATGTCAATTGGAGGAGATTTCTCCTTGAGGATTAAAAAAACGTGAGGGCTGTCTCGTGATTGATGTCGGAGAACCACAGCGTTTGGTAGGCTCGACGCTGTATGTGGTAACCTAGAACCTGTTGGAGTGTAACTCAAAACTGTGTTCATTTAGTGATGGCCACCGCTGTGGCGGTTAAAAATACAGGTCACGTTTACACTGACCATTTGTGTAAGCATTTCCTTCACAACAGTAAGGCAATAAGACGAGGAACGTAATGTAAATGACAAGTGCACTGGATAAACCCAACGATAACATACATTACATCTCACACCTGGGCTGTCAACTCAATTGAGAAGTCCAGTGTGTGTGTATGCGTGTGTGTTTGTGCGTGCCTGTGTGCTTGAGTGTGCCAGCTTGCTTTCGTGCATCCGCATGCATGTGTGTGTGTGCAAGTGCGTGTCCACACGTGCGTGCGTGTGCCTGCCTGCTTGTGTGTGTGCAGGTGCGCACACAGGTACGTGAGTGTGTGGGTATGTCTGGAGCACAGCACTATTCCTAGGCTCAGTGCCGGGGGGGGGGGGGGGGGGCAGGCGGTAGGGGTTTGACAGTGTAGTTAGAAGGTGCTGATGAAAGGGGAGAAGCTGTGTCTGCGTCTCGAATTAGCCCTTGGCGGCCTGCTGGGTGTCACATGGATCTCTGACTGCGGTTACCCTAGCTCTGTGCCGCTCACTCCCGCTAACGTGTGCTGATTTGCGGGTTTGCTGGGCCCTTCGTGCTGCCTTTGTGTGTGGCGTGCATGTTATGCATGTGTGATGAGTCGATGACATCCGTAAATCTTTTACACACACACGCACACACCAGATATAAAGATCGCCCAAGAAGCACACACACACACACACACACACACAGACACACATAGACACTCATGCATATTCTTTGATTACAGATCACATCAATGGCTCAATAAAGGGGCTCATGTATTTCCTGTTCTGTAACAGCGCATCAAATAATTTTCGAGGACCTCCCAGGTCTGGAAGAAATTGTTTCCAGCGAGGTGACCCCCACAAGTCCTCAATCTCTGACCATCCTTTAAACAGACCTGGACCCAGCGAGGCACCAGAAATCGAAGCTGTCTGACTCATATTTCCCGGATCTGTATGTTATTTCTTCAGTTAAATGACAAGCAGGTGGAGTTTTCCTCTTTCCTGGACATCCCCATATGAAACAGCCAAAAGAAACAAAGCTTTTCCTCTTCTTGTAGCCAAAGGTACGGCTTACCGTTGGGTCCTTACCCAAGACTTCCCTCTGTGTGCTCCAACAGCACATGAGAACAAGTCACAAAGCGGTCCCATAGCTTTTGATCGGTCGAACATATCGCTCCGAATCCTCGCCTTCAGGCTAGAGCATCTTCGTCCAGGCGGACTGGAACTTCATTCTGCCTTAATGTTAAGATTCAATCCTGAACTGTACAGAAAATTCCCTGGTGACCTAAACGTTAGGTTTACTTTTTTGTATGTGTTTTAAAACAACATTGGACAGTAAGGCATATGTGCTTGTGTTTGGCTAACATACACTTGTAGTGAGAAAAGCCCAGAACAACACTGGTCCAGACTCCCATGCTGCTAGAAGGAGAACTCATGTCAGGCATAAGTCTGTTTTAATGAAAGAGAACACGCCCCGCACTTCTCACCTTCTCTCATCCATTCTGCATGTGTACGGCCTGCTCTGACAACCTCTCCGCGCGTTCAGCTGTTGTGGCTGTTTGCTTAGTGAGGTAGAGGGACATCCATAACCCTAAAACTGTCCGCAACGGACAGGTTTTAATCAGCCTTCGCCTGGCATTGTCTCTGCAGTCCCTGTAGGTTTCTATCAAAGGATACAACTCTCTCCATCTGTCTGCAAAGACAAGACACACACACACAAATTCACACACACACACACACACACACACACACACACACACACACACACACACACACACACGCATACACAGACAGACACACACACACAGGCACACACGCCAATGCACACACACACCCACGCACATCTTTTCTAATTTTTTCAACATTTGCTGCATAACTCTATGAACTATGAGGTTGCTATTGTTTCAAAGGTCCCAGAATATGGAATCAGACAAACTGTTTTTGTTCTGTCCAAAAACGGATGAAAGGCAAGGCTTTGAATATAGACTGTAGACAAAATATGGCTTGTATAGACGCACCACATCAGTTTTATTAGGGTTGAGTTTATTCTATTTTGACATTGACCTTTCAGCAACGCCAAACATATGTAGCGAACCATCCTTGAGTTGACATCGGGCCTCAAGAGAATACGAACAGATCGTGCACTATTTCCCCCCCCCCCCCCCCCCCCTTACCTGCGAGAAGTTGAGTCCGTTGAGGGGGTGACACTGCTCCTCCACCCTCTCCACCGCGCCCGTCCTCTTCCCCATCCTCTCCGCCTCCTGGGCCAGGTACAGGTCCAGCACGGGCGTGCCCCGCGAGCGCACGTCCCACTCGGTCAGCGAGTTGACCATCAGCATCACCCACACGGGCCTCTTGCGCTCCCAGTTGCCGGCGATGGCGTTGAACAGGTAGTCGGCGTAGAGGCCGCGGCCGCGCTGGTCGGCCGTCATCCAGGAGGGCATCATGTGCTTGACGTAGTCCAGGTGCCTCTTGAGGCGGCGGTACAGGTCCCGGGGCAGCAGGGTCTGGAGGCTACCCCCGTGGGGCAGCAGCTGGCAGCTGGTCAGCTTGGAGATGGTCAGCGGGTCCGTCAGGTCCAGCTCAAAGTAGACGTTGGGGCTGCCCCGGAAGGCCCGCTTGGACGCGTCGGGGATGAAGTCCCAGACGCGGGTGTAGGGCACGTGGATGGTGCCGAACAGGTAGGAGGGCGGGAGGGGGGGCGGGCGCGTCACCGTCCACAGGAAGGAGTTCATGTCGCCTTGCTGCGATTGGCAGAAGAGGAAGAGGGGAACAGCGCAGGGGGGAGGGGGGTTAGAGGGGGATGAGGAAGATGGGCAACGTTTCGGAACTGGAGTGGTACGGTTTCTGGCACGGGGAGCTGAGGCAGGAATTTTGCGTTCTGTTCTGGGCATTGAGTGTGCTGCTTTTTTGGAGGCAGGGGGTTTGCAGAGATGCCTTACGGACTTTAAACAGTCTGTAAGGTATTGTAAGGGAGCATACCTCGGGTTGACAAAGCCTTTGCTGGCCTGGGAGGGATTTCTAAGGCTCCTGCTGGACCGGAGCTCATAAAGTCAAACATGGAGTAACCGGGCCCTCACTCTGAACCCAGCAGTGCTCACGGTTTGGGAGATGTTTTCGACAGAGACATACTTTTACCCTGACAGATTTATGATCCGTCAACAAAATATGTTGCATTACAAATAAGTTAAAAAGAATGCATTTGATTTAATGTTCATTTGTGTTGTTGTAATTTCTGATTGCTGCTTGATGATTGAAAGCATAATGGCATTTTATTAATATTGTTAAATACATAAATAAACTGCAACTGAAGGGTGAACATTCAGTCATCTGGAAACGTCCACGAATATAATTTAGATTTGTTTTCATTCAAGACGAGGGTGGAATTTTCTCTATCATCACGCTTTTGCAATAACAATGATGGCAGACAGTTATAATGGAAAAATACATAGCGGCACAGTTATTTTACACAAGTCTATTTTTCATCATAGACCTATCCAAAAAAGTCTTACAAAATATTCACTCAGTCCGGTAGCAGTTTAGTGGAATACAATTACAGCATACAATATTTTGAGGTCACACACACATTAATATTTTCCCTATAGACCACATTTCTGGAATAAGTCAGCGTGTGCATTAGGCCTGGATGTCTGCATATAAAAACGAGGAGGATTTGTCCATTGAGTTTCTGATTTAACTCAAACCTTAAGGGGAGAGCGAGGCAGTCTCCCTGGGCAATGGACTCGTGGAATTCTTCACTACCAAACTGGAGAGAGCCTGAACGCGAATGACTCCCTTTTATGGGAGTAATTACTTTTAACACAAAACAGAACGCGCTATTCTGACGCATTACAAATCGCACGGAGTGCAGGAGCATGAAGGCCTTCATCCGATCGGTGACAACAGTTATGTTACCGCACCGCACTCAGTCGTCGTAGGCCTAATGAAACCAAAACCTGTGATCTAGAATTACTCCCAAATGAGCGCCTACGTGTTCAGGTTAAATATGCCACAGGTTTTATTACAACTTTTCTTTTATAATCTAGGCCTACCTTTTTTTCTGTTTATGCGTAACAGAAATGTAGCCTATAGTGTAGCCAGGCGGTGCATGACAGACGTAATTTTTCTCAGTGTACCTATGCGTGTGTGTGCCTATGCGTGTCCGTGTGTGTGCGTGCGTATGCGTGTGTGTGTGTGTGTGTGTGTGTGTGTGTGTGTGTGTGTGTGTGTGTGTGTGTGTGTGTGTGTGTGTGTGTGTGTGTGTGTGTGTGTTTGTGTGTGTGTGTGTGTGTGTGTGTGTGTGTGTGTGTGTGTGTGTGTGTGTGTGTGTGTGTGTGTGTGTGAGTATGTGTGCGTGTGTGTTTGAGTGTGTGTGTGTGGGGGGGGGGGGGGGGGGTATGCAGTCATGATTCTAATTAAGATTATTTTCATCTCCTTCATCGATTCTAAATTGTGACTCTCGGAAGACGGCAGCAGGCAGCGACAGCGGTCTGGTGGAGATCAGAGACGAGTTAGGATGAAATGAACTGCAACGCGTCAGCAATCACTCGGATGATCTCAGGGTAAACGTCAATGACGCAAATAATTTGATATTAGCGAATCGATTAACCGTGTCTGAATGTTCGAAATGCAATCACGTCTGACTGGTGAGGGGCATTTCTGGGCATGCAGGCGGCACGGAGTCCCCTTACTGTTGTTCTCACCGCTCTGTTGTCACGTAAACAGCGTAGAGCTGCTGGCACGCGGACTGGTTGACCAATTAAACCACAATGGGCTGCCATTGGTTGGAACTTTTGTTTCATTGTGTTCATGTGTGTTTATTATTTATGTAGGCGGTAGCCTACATTATTTTATTGCTGTATATTGATAACAATTATTATAATAATATTGACAATATTAATAGTAAAAATAATAATAGTAATTATTATAGCTATTGTTATTATTATGATATTATTAATAATAAACAACAATTGTAGCCTATAACAAATCGTTAAAATGTGCATTAATCATTAACCCGTTCAACGTCCTTGCATATGATAAAATAAAATGATAAACGTTAACTTACTATATATATATCATATAAAACAGTCAGTATCAAAAGCCCAACATGTAACGTGGTGTTTGCCACATCACGGACAACTCACCGACTGCGGCGGGTCGCATTGCCGCGGTCTGTCGCGCGCACCTCGGGGCGCCACCGAGTGCAGGAGAGCGCTCCACAGGAGCAGGCGAAGCCCCGGCACACAGAGCCTCATCATCCCGTCCGCAGCGAGGAGGAGGAGGACGCTTCTTACGGTGACAATCACTCCTCTACGCTCCCTGGCGATCTCCTCTCCTTCACTACGCTGTGTCCGTCCGGCTTTGAAGACAAACGGAACCCTGCGGCGGTGGATCTTCGCTCACATGTGCCGACCGGCGGGAGAAACATTCCGCCTCACCATCGCCTCTTTCACGGTTCTTTGTTTATCTACTCGCGCACTTATAAAGTTGCCCGCCTGGCTGACTGACGCTGACACCGTACCGTCGGGGAGCTCAAAGTGTACACGACTCTTGTCGGGAGAGAGTTCTCCTCGTTGCGCTGCCGAAGTTTTGTAGCTTGTTGAGTGGAGTTGAAGGGAGGTGGAACGAGTGCGCGCACACACACACACACACACACACACACACACACACACACACACACACACACACACACACAC
>NC_140279.1:3435104-3437604 GCF_964030765.1 Micromesistius poutassou
TCTCACTTTTGTGAGGAGAACCAAGATAAGGACATGCAGGGATGCTTTATCCAGAGGGGAGAGGAGGGAGGCTTCAAAGAGAACGTTAGTAAAGCATGATGGATTTAAAGGAGTGGTATGTTGCTTCAAGCAGCCCAGGTCCCCAGTCAGCCCGGCTCTGAAGTATTCTCTGTCTCTCTCTCGCCCTCTCTGTCTCTGTCTCTCCCTCTCTGTCTCCCTCTCTGTCTCTTGCTCTCTCTATCTCTCTCTCTCGCTCCCCCACCCTCTCTCTCTCTCCCCCCTCTTTGTCTCTCTCTCTCTCTCTCTGTCTCTCTCAGCCCCCCCCCCCCTCCGCACACTCTATCTCTCTCTCGCTCACCCAGTCTCTCTCACCCTCACTCACTCCCACCCCTCTCTCTCCCTCTCTCGCCCCAGTCTCATGTGGTCTCGCTCCAAAATCGTCCCTGTCTGCTTTGAAGATGCTGAGGAATAATATTGACAGAGCCATGGATGAAATTATATTGTGGTTACTTTTCTTGGGGGAGGGGTGGAAACGGATGGAGGGTTGTGAGAGAGGGCTGTTTGGTTGGGGGGGCGGGGGGGGGGGGGGAGAGGAGCTGAGAGTGTGTGTGTGTGTGTGTGTCATCAGAGGCAGCTCTCTGTTGTGTCTGGTTCACACAGGCCACGGTGACACAAACATGGTGGAGCATACGAACCCGCATACAAAGTCACGTCGTTTTTTCGTACATGCAGGTTCGTTCGCTAAACGTGCGGTGTGATAATGCTCCTTGGCAACTTCCCCTGCTTCCCCCCGCAGTCCGTACCCTGGTGTGGCGTGGAGACACAGCCGGGGGAACAGCATTCTGTCTATTTCTGTATTGATCTTATCTGGCCGGCCGGTCGGAATGTGTGTTGGGAGAAGGGGGGAAGGGGGCAGGAGGTGACTGAGGTCCTCGCCCAGGTGTGTTTTCCTACTGGGTCGGTCATGTTTGTGTTTAGTTTGTTTCTCTTTTTTTCTCCGGTAAGGAGAATGGAAATAATGCCAGCGTGGATTCTGAGACTATATGCTCCTAACACACTCGCAAACTTCTCCTTGTGTTGTTTCAATTTCCCAAACTTGAGTATACAAACACAGGTACACACACACACACACACGCACACACACGCACACACGCACACACACACGCACACACACACACACACACACACACACACACACAAGCAGGCGCATACACACAGACTAAAAGCGTATAAGCGCACTCTGTGTGTCTTCTGAAGAAGGAGGCGCTCTCACATCAAAGGCCCCGCCGCCACATTCATCCCATGATGCATTGTGTCGTCTGCCATTGATCATCAGCGGTGTTAGCAAGTGCATTATCCATATCTAGAGCCCCCTGCAAGCCTCCTCCTCTCGCCTCTCTGCATCTCCCTCTCCCTCTGTCTCTCCCTCTCTCGTGGCTCCCTCTGCCCTCTATCTCTCTCTCCCCCATTTACCCCTCAAAGGAAGAAACGGAAGGAAGGTGTAAAGAGGCTCTCCTTCTCCCCGCTGTTAAGCAAATCTACCTGTGGTCCATTAGAAAGGTGAAAGAGGATCGGGTATACGCAGGAATAAGAGCCTCCTCCCACACTCATCATTACAACATCATTGTGACACGGGCGCCCACAGCACAATGGATGGATCACATATATCATAATATTAGGGAAATAGCCTGTCTGGGACGCAGCCTCCATGGCTATAGCAGCGGCGTTAGTGTGGCTGGTTCGTCTATTGTGTGGGCCCAGAATCCCTGCAGGTGTCTCTGGGACATTGATGACTCGAGGGTTTGTGTGTGTGTGTGTGTGTGTGTGTGTGTGTGTGTGTGTGTGTGTGTGTGTGTGTGTGCGTGTGTGTGTGTGTGTGTGCGTGTGCGTGTGCATGTGTATGTGTGTGTGTGTGTGTGTGTGTGTGTGTGTAGAAATAATATATGATGATGAGCATGTACTCTTGAGTCATCTCAGAAAGTCATGCCTGCATTGAAGGGAAGGCTTTTTCCGTTGGTGAATGGTGGATGCATTCCGGGCGTTTTAAGCATCAGTGGAAGCTTTCTTGTAATTGACATTGAATCAGGATTTGGACGTGAGGATTTGGACTTAGAGGTTTGGACGTGAGGATTTGGACTTGACCTTTTGTGTGTTTTTTTCCTTGAAGATGGTCATCTGCTCTAACTGGGATTCTTTGAAGATTATCTCCAAGGTATAGGAAGATTATAGGGAGATTTTATGGTTTCATACGGTGTATGCGTATTACCGGCATCAAAGGATACAATTCTTCTGAAGACATGAGAGGAAAAAGCTGCTTTAGCAACGGACTGCATTATTATTCATACACTACCTTCCTCCCTTTTTCCCCCCGTGCTTTAAGTTTACACAGAGCGGCCCCTGAGATCCCCAGTCTGGGGGCCCCTAGGCCAGGGCTCTGTTGGCCCAGCCACACAGGGTTCAGTAGGAAGGCAGCAGTAACCCTAACTGTGTTTATTCTCTG
>NC_140279.1:3442604-3450104 GCF_964030765.1 Micromesistius poutassou
AAATTACTGTTACGGCTCGGGGGAACCAGTCGGGGCCAGGTACAGGTTTGTGTTTTTGTGTGTTTCCTTTGGGGTTGCGTGTGTATCATTGTTGTGTATGTATGTGTTTGTGAGAGTATCATTGTGAATGTATGGGTATCCATGCGTATCTATGAGTTATTGTGTGAGTATCTATGAGTTATATTGAGTGATTGTGTGTGTCCATGTGTGTGTGTCCATGTGCGTGTTTGCGCGTTTGTGTATGTGTGTGTGTGTTTGTGTCTCTCCGTGTGTGTGTGTGTGTGTCTCTCCATGTCTGTGTGTGCCCCTCTGTGTGTTTGTGTGCCTCCATGTGTGTGTGTGCATGCTTGTTTGCTGACCAGCTTCCCAGTGTTTTCCATGGCAGGTCTGCTGGCGGCTTTCAGTGGAAGTTGGCCCCGTGGTCTCCTGGTTGCAGGGGCTGCGATTCATCAAGCAGCCAGCGCTCATCCCCCCCCCCCCCCCCCCCCCCCCCCCGACCCCCCCCCCCACACCAACCTCCAAAACCTCAGCAGAAACTCTGCAAGCTTGTCTAGACCCAGGAGGCCCTTCACGTTTCAGTCAGCAAGGTCGTAATGTGGCTAACCATCACTCCTTAAAGTAAATCTCCTAATGATCCGCGCTGAGGTCGCTGCACAGCACAGTGAATCTGGCCTGGAACCAGATCCCAAGTGGTCCCCCTGTAGTCCCCGACCCCTGGCTCAGACACTTAACCCCCCCCCCCCCCCCCCCCCCCACCATTCTACACCTTTCCGAGAGGGGACGGGGGAACGGGGACAAATAACCCCCGACCACGGAAGGCTTGTGTAGCTGTCAGTGGTGTCGTCCAAGCAGAACAGAAGAGTTCAGAACAGCAGCAACATCTAACCCGAAGAACCCCTACAATCCAACAGACCGTTGTTGGATTGGCCCCCGTCCCGCGGTCGAACCACACTGAGAAGCCCTTAAGAAGATCGGCTGCTAAACCAACATCCTTGAAGGGGCAGGCAACTCGCCAAGTCATTAGACGCTTACACGCCATTCAAACACACACTAACAATCCAATTTTACTCTCAACGGCTCCACCGATTGAGTGAAAGGCTTCCGTGGACGTACATCATGGACGGACAGGATGAGAACCCAGAGGGCCCGCCCTCAGCCATGCCAACACACACACACACACACACACACACACACACACACACACACACACGAACACGCACACACACACACACACACACACACACACACACACAAACATGCACACACGCACACGCACACACGAACATGCACACGCACACACACACACAAGTGATTAAATTAATGGGGAGGATGATTCCATTAATCATGCTGACACGAAAGGCTGGTGTACAGAAGAAGCTCTGTTTCTTGTAAATCTTCCTCCCAATTTGGCTGGAACACTATGGGAGAGGATGTAGACGAATTCCCTCAAACGTTCCTTTTGCGTTGTCTTTCAATGTCCGTCTGTGTTTTCCTCTGAGGTCCCAGGCTCTCTATGTCTTGCCTGACTGGCGCGCCTGCCTATCAGGGTTAGGGTCTGTCTCTGCATGGTGTCTGCTGGTCCAGCTATGTCTCTTGGCAGCAGATGAGAGGAAGATGAGGGAGGAAGACACAGAGCACAGTAATTGAAGTGGAAGTGTTTTTCGAGTTGTCTCGAGATGGTTCCCATGAATCCCTTCACAGTCCTGCTCTCCCAGCCGAAGACTGCGGGCCTCTCTCAAAAGGGATTTGACGACATGCAAACATTTCACTAATATTTAGCCAGATTCTTGTTTTATGTGTAAACCAATGCTAAGAATACCATTTATTGGCTTGTGTGGGTTGGTGTGTGTGTGCGGGGGAGGGTTAACTTTGAAGGTCAAAGACTTTACTTATCCTGTGTGTGTGTGTGTGTGTGTGTGTGTGTGTGTGTGTGTGTGTGTGTGTGTGTGTGAGTGAGAGGCGAGAGTGAGAGCAAGAGAGAGAGAGAGAAGGAAAAAGAGAGAGAGAGAGCGATAGAGCAAGAGAGAGAGAGATAGAAGAGCTGTGCTGAAGTGTTCAATGCTCAGGCCAATGTGCACAAAAAAGTAATTTGAGGACAGAGCGGTCAGTCATGAATCAGGTGTGATACCTGTGACCAGGTTCAGCTCGGCGCCAAAACAAACACTCCCAAAGTGGAGCTAAGTCAGCTTGGACCGAGAGCCAGACTCCATCACCACAACCTCTCGGTTCAACCTTCTGTATGGGCACTAGTGTGGAAGCCATTAAGCAGGTGTCCATGTCGTACCTTCCCTCTTCCTGTTGGAAACACATCCACTTTTACGCTGTGATCATAAGCATGTCGGTGTGCTCAGACACAGACACGCACGTACAGGCAGACACTAAACTTGGCTAAACTCTCTTTTACCGTTTCTTTTTTTACACTAAACCCCGTTGTTAATTCAGGACAAACTAAAAATGAATCTGGTTCTTCCTCAACGACAAGGGTAACTGTAGTAACTAGAGCTCTGCAGTGGAAAATAGTTATTTTGTATTATGGTTGGCTACAAAGGTTTGTACTTGCCTGGGAGACAATTTTAGCTGCCATGGCTTTTTTTACAGAGGTGAGGTAATGAAGTTATGAGTTGTGTTCAGAAACAGTCAGCTTATGTCTGCTAGAAACTGATTTACATGCCTTGCCTTCACTTCATATCCTTTAACTGTGAGACTGTGAATGTTCTCTCATATATTTACTCCAAGCCAAATACCGATTTATTTCTTGTAATCACAATCGCTTTACCAGGACCAAGACTTTAAGATAATCCACGGAATAATACATCTATTTAGAAAGTTATACTTCAGAATGGGAAAAAAAATGCTTATTCAATTTGGTGAATACGTACGAACATCCTGAAACTCTAGTACATATATCCGCACAACAGGCCATTTGATGAATAAAACTGAAGTAGAGATGTCAATCTCTACCTCAGTAGAGGGCTGATTTCTGACTTGGTTTATTTCTGAGGATTTCTGCACCAGGTACCTTGCTCCATGTATAATAGTGTCCGGGCATCTTCTCATATCCGCCCCCTCATCCCATCCCTCCCAACCCTCAACATAGTTTGACCGGTGCTAGGATAGCAGTCCAATATCAACCATCAAGGACCAATGATATTTAGCTTTTCAACATTCACAACATTCACAAGTAACTGCAATACTGGTCAGCCTAGTACCTATAGTGGCCAAACTAATCTGTCTGGATTCCTGAATATATGGTTGTGTTTAGTAATACAGTAATCAGATCCCTAGCAGTATTATTGCACCTCACAGTGGTGCAAGTTTAAATTGTCAGAGCTGATTTGTAGCTGGGTTTTGCTGCAGCTGGCAAGCTCGTTCAGTGTCTATGTGTGTGTGAGTGTGTGTCAAGTTGTAGTCTGACTGATTAATGAAGCCAACTGGGAAGGAGAGCCCTTTGACAGTTATAGGTTTCACTGCCGATACGACCTGCTAGTTTTACAGGGCAAGCTCGGGCCAACCCGAGTGTGGGTGTGACCTCTTTAGCGAGGTTACCTTGTTCTGATTAGAAGCCCGCCTCCTTTCCCCTCCGCTCCCTTTAAGGGGTGTCTGAGCGCACTTGGTCACAGCCATTTAGACGAGGAAGTGGGATTAAGTTCTGGACGTCAGTGTCATGTTGGGGTGAATGGCCCCGTTTTTGCAATGCCCCCTCCACCTCATAACCCCCTTTGTCTCCCTACATCCCCCAACCCCAGCACTGTCTCTGTATCTATGCTCCCCCCCACCCCCTTTCCCAGCACTGTAAAGCCCTGACGTCCATGTGGGTGCACATTGCTCATTCCCGGGCCACTTGGACCCTATGTGACTGCAGTAAATGTCACCTGAGTTGCATTCCATTCACTCTCAACAGTCGCTCCTTTATAGACCAGCCCCTTTAAAAAAGACCCCCGCTCACAGTTCATGTTTTCTCATTTTTACTACGTGCCAAAGACCCCTTTTCCTCCTTATATCCATCCAGCTATCCGATAACAGCTCTGGGTTTCATGTGAGTGCCTTTATTTATTTTCTTCTTATGAGTTATGCTCTTTTTTTGTGGTTGAAAAAGATACATTGTCAGGTTTTCCGCTAATGAAGTATGTTGGGGAGAGTTAATGTACACTGATCTAATGGTTCACTTCCAGGATGACCTGTAATTTTAGCTGTGAAACAAACAATTCAAGTCAATTCAATGCTGATTTTCTCCTGTGCAAACACCGCCCCCATAGTATTCAATCCATAAGAAAGCCATGAAGACCGCATACTAAAGAGGATAAAATGAGGAATTTGTTTTGCTTTGGTTTTACATTTGGAGTGAAGCACGCCAAATTCTACATTTCCAAGTGTTTGCTTGGCTGCAGTATTCACCAGTACTGTCCCTGAGGGACTCGGTTTGGCAGTGACGACAGAATGATTAATGCCTTGCTCCATGCCCTCCTGCAGCTTTTTTAGTGGACGTCCATAAAGTGAAAGAAGAGCGCCTTTCAAAAGCCAACTAAGGGTGCTCACCTGAGTGGAAAACTGACAGTAGGGCCATCAGCACCTTGTTTATGGATGTGCTGTACATCCATACAGATTGAATAAATACTGGATACAAGGAGCCGTTTAAAAAAAAAATGGAAATAAGACATTTCCATCATGTGCGCCATGTGCGTGAGATGAGCGGAAATGTCTTATTCCCATTCTTTTTTCAAATGGCTCGTCTTATTCGGGGCTCGTTGTACAAAGCGCTGGTCTTGATTAAGCCAAGTAGGTGTAGTGGTCGTTCTAGGAAGGAGTTTCCCTCGGAAAGCCACTTTGGTTGTTTTAGTACGCTGATTAATCTTCCGTCAGCTGTTATAAAAGAGCCCAGTGTGGAGTGTCTGTCTTTACCCAGCACATGCCAAGGACCAAATGGTCAGTCTGGGTAAGAGGAAACCCATCCTGGCACCCCTGAGCCATGTCCGCTCCTGCCAAGGTAAGCTATCAGACTGTAAAAGACAAGCCTCTCGACAAAGCACAGTCAGAGAATGGGCAGTTTAAAACCCTACCAGAGAATATCATACAAACATGGAGTTTCCTTACAGGAAAAACTCTGCCCTTTTGTATTATTCTTTCTTCCTTTTCTTCCACTATAAATTGTATAGTGGTTATACGATCGTCAGGCATGAATTCATGTTTAATTCCATGTCACTGAAACATTGTTTTGAGAAATTTAATGCCCACAAATGACAAAATGCCTTGGATGTCCTTGACTCGATTCCTGGTATTTTACAGCCATGTGCTTTATTATCTTCAAGGATCACATACAGTGTTTGATATGCATCTGCATGTCAGTGGTGCACCACCTCCACGTCACCAACACACAGAACAGAAAGCCACGAAAAAGTATTCAAGCAAAGCAACCTTTTAAAAATATATATAGCCTAAGAGTTGAAATCAACATTCAAATTATATTCAATCTTCCTCACGGTGACAAAGCGACGGGTAAAATACAATCAAAACGCCTCAAGCCAATCAACTACGGCCGCGAGTATGTATCCGCGGCCCTCACACGATGAGCTTGGTGTAACAAGGCGAGCAGTAGGGCTTTCCCTGGTGTTCGTTGAACCGTCCCTGGCTGAGCGGATGCAGGCAGAAGCTGCAGATGAAGTGCTCGGGGTGGTACTTGGCCCCCAGGGCGGAGACGCAGCGGCCGGTGATGGGCTGGTCGCAGCCCCTGCACAGCATCCCCTGCCGGGAGTGGAAGTGCAGCGAGCAGAGGGGGCGGCCCTCCAGCTCCATGAAGCTGCCTCCGGTGAAGGGCTTCAGGCAGTCCTGTAGCGGGAACAGAGGCTGTTCACTCACTCAGCTGGGAGAGACACAACCGTGTGAGTCTCTGTGGGAACGGGTCTGAAGTCACTGAGCATGGCTGACTTCAGCTCCAGATTTCCGACAGTAATTCAGACGGATGACATTAAGGAACAGGTAAGGGGTTATAACATCTGGTTCAAGGATGCCTTCAGGAGGACAATGGGGAATCAAACCCAGAACCTTTCAGCAGAGTGTGAAACACTAACGGCTATTCTTCCCCTGGTCAGGATGTAGAGAGAGCAGCTATGAAACATGTCCCTTTTTTATAGACGCCTCAAAGGAGGATAATATTTATTAAACAAATGTCCATGTCTCAATCAATTTCCAAAGTGATATTGTTTAAAGGAAGTCTCATTAATTATGACTCCTGGTCATATTAATAATGTTAGACATTAATAGTGTTGTTGTAACGGAAGCAAAAGTGCAAATTCAGTTAACTGGGACCAGGTGTAAGGGGTATTCAAGCATGCCTATGGACCTCATGTAAAAGATACCTACACTCTTGATTTTAATTGCGACATTTCACAGCCTGTTCATCGGGCACCAGGATTTCATTAGCCTGGTGGTGGTCAAAACTTGAAGCAAATGAAGAAGGCATGTGACTATCATTTCCCAGCCTGCCCTCCATCTTGGACCGAAGCCAAGATGTGTGTGTGTGTGTGTGTGTGTGTGTGTGTGTGTGTGTGTGTGCGTGTGTGCATGCATGCATGTAAGTGTGTCTCTTGTGTGTGTGCATGCATTTATGTATGTGGGTGTACATGCATGCATGCATTCGTGTGCATGTATCAATTTGCATGTGTGATGCTGTGACCATGTGTGCTTGTGCGTATGTGTGTGTGTGTGTGAGAGAGAGAGAGAGAGAGAGAGAGAGAGAGAGAGAGAGAGAGAGAGAGAGAGAGAGAGAGAGAGAGAGAGAGAGAGAGAGAGAGAGAGAGAGAGAGAGAGAGAGAGAGAGAGAGAGAGAGAGAGAGAGAGAGAGAGAGAGAGAGAGAGAGAGAGAGAGAGAGAGAGAGAGAGAGAGAGAGAGAGAGAGAGAGAGAGTGTGTGTGTGTGTGTGTGTGTGTGTGTGTGTGTGTGAGTGTGTGTGTGTGGTCTGTGGTGAAGGACTCACAGCGCAGACAAAGCACTCATGGTGCCAGGTGCCGTTGGCTGCAGTCAGGTAGTCCTCCTTCACCGGCTCACTGCAGCCGGAGCACTTGGGAGCAAAGAGTCGGTAGAAGTCTCGGTTACAGTACGGCTTCCCGTCCTTCTCCATGAAGCCTATTGGATGACAGGAGGAACCTCATTGGATGGCTGGCCGATTGGATGTCTGCACCGTGGGTTAACCATCCACACCCTACTTTGTGGAAGCTTGCCAAAGACAAAGCAGAGCTCTCAGAGCCCAGCTGGCAACACATAGTGTGTGATTGCATTACCTCCATCCGTGCCCACATGTACTGTAAATCGGACTCTTGTGTTGGTAGGGTACAGTGTGAAATGATACAGTGTACACGAGTTATAAACGTAATAGCTGTGGTAAACCCATGTGACCAGTGTTGAATAAAAATATTGTTTTTATTATTCTAACCAATATGTTCCACCCGGGATAGATGGATGACAGACAGACGGATAACGCTAGATGACAGACAAACAGCTAACACA
>NC_140279.1:3455104-3502604 GCF_964030765.1 Micromesistius poutassou
TCTCCATCAGCACCTGAAGACCCTGAGGCACCCATGTCTGCTGCGCTTCTTGTCCTGCTCAGTGCAGAACGGCGCCATACACCTGGTGACGGAGCGGGTGCGGCCCCTGGAGCTGCTGCTGGACAGCCTGTCCCCGGAGGAGACCTGTGCCGGCATCTATGACCTCCTGCAGGCCCTCGTCTTCCTCCACGAACGGGTGAGGCTCAGTTATGAGAAGTTAGGTATGTGTGGCGATGCTTGTTGTGGCAGGGTGTCTCCCATTCATCTGGGATCTCTGTTTACTGCCCTGTTGACCTGTCAGTGTTTGTTTTCTACAATGACCTGCCGATTTGACATTTTTCTCCAGTAACCCAATTGATTCACTGTCTGTGCACACAAAAATGGTCTTTGATTCCCATCTGTGATTGGCTGCACTGAGAATATCTTCAGAGAACTTGTGTTGTTGTAAAATAGCGAATACATTGATGGATTGAAGGCTACTCCCAATCAGGAGTAGACAATTATTCTGTTTATACAATTAGTTATGAGCCTAGTCACACAATGGTGGATCATATCCTTGCTGTTAACCATTAAGCCATCCTCCTTGGGCACACACTATTGCTTATTATTATTATTATTATTATTATTATTATTATTATTATTATTATTATAATAATGAATGAATAACCACATCACATTTTTAGGGCCTTTTCAGCTAACTTAAAAGTCGAACCTGGAAAGGACGTATGGTCATTGGTCACGTTTAGTCTTCTGTTGCAGCTTCTTATTTAACCACATGGTGTCATTAAAGTCCACGTTGAGGACTGGCCCCTTGGAAACTGGAACTGGGTTCTCTTTCTGGGCTGGGACACAGGGCTCTCTATTTTGCCATCGCATTTGCCTGTGTGAAATCCAAATGTTCCCAGACTTAAATGATGCTGGGGGATCTAACAAATGCCCACTCTCCGCTCGCCATTCTCTACCTTACCGAGAATGGATTATTGTTTCAGTAAAAATATTTGTGTGGAAGCAGAGTTTTAAGTTAGAATTGCAAACCCTTTCAGTGCTTGAAATGGGGTCCCAGGCCAAGAGGTGGGGAACCACTGCCCTAGCAACTACCCTATCCTGCCCCCGTTGTTGCACATCGAGGAGTATATTTTAAGAATTTGCTTTTTTTTTGTCTCGATTTTGTAGGGTAAATCAAGCCACAACAACGTGTGCATGTTGTCCGTGTTCGTGAGCGATGATGGCCATTGGAAACTGGGAGGGATGGAGACCGTGTGCAAGTTCTCTGAGGCAACCCCCGAGGTAAGAGGAGGGAGGAACCCAAAATGGCCCCATCGTGGCCCCTCCTTTTATTATGATACCATAGATTTCCTGGCTGGGATATTGGCTTATTGTTTATGATTTCTTATTCCTATTGGGTTAGCACTGCGATCTGTTACTTTTTTAGTGTGTCATGTAAAACCCTTGAATACTTTCTATATAAATCACTTGCTATCTTGTTTATATCTTGAATAGCTTTATGAATAATACTTATTATCTGATTTTGTTTTCATGTTAGTTCCTCAGCAGCATCCAGAATGGGAGGGATGCCAGTTCTATTCCCCCAGAGGAGCAGGTGAGGAAAAGGCTACATGCTGCATTAACGTTTGTCCTTTGACATCACACCCTTGTCTTGAGTAGAGCGAGGATATATAAAGCACTTTGTTTTTACAGGTCGAGGGCTTCAAAACACTGCCTGATAAACATGCACATTCTCGGGACAGTTTCTCCTTCGGCGTGATGGTGGAGGCACTTCTTCCCCTTCTGAACGGTTATGGTGAGTACTGGCCGGCTTGTTCTTTTACATTAATCACTGTCCTGTTTTCGTGGAAGACAAGGAATCATGCCCAAAGGATATTATAAATCCAGTGTCCCTCGCTCTTTTTCCCACGGTGGATTCTGCTGATGTTCAGTGTCGGAGGAGATGTCGGACAGCCTGAAGACGACCTTGCAGACCAGCCTGTTGACCTCCGACCCTTCCTCCCGGCCTGCCCTCCGCTCCCTGCTGACTCACGACTTCTTCAGGTTTGTCTCGTACAAATTTCTCTCTCACTGCCCAGCCGCCGATGGAACAAAACAACGGAAAGGATTGTAATAACCAAGCACTATTTTTACACCTCCAGAAATGACTTTCTGGAGGTGATGAATTTCCTGAAGAGCCTGACTCTGAAGACGGAAGAGGAGAAAAATGAATTTTTCAAGTGAGTGAAGTCAACAAACGGGCAGCAATCCCAACACACACACACTGTTGATGATGCTCCCTGGGCCACGTCAGCTCATTTTAACGGTGTGCTGGAGACGTTATCCATGGAGGAGGTTGTGATTTATTGCTTGTGGTTAAGGTTTCTGTTGGACCGGGTCCAGAACCTTCCAGAGGAGCTGATCGCTGCACGACTCGTCCCCAAACTCCTCAACGGACTGGTGTTCGCAGAACCCATGGCAGTCAAAAGCTTTCTGCCTCATCTCCTAAAGCCAAAGACGGGTAAGTAGTCCATGACAACAAAGGAGCTCAAAACAAAAATGCTCAAAAATGCGGAAATTTGTTGGATAACCTCATTCCTCCCCCCCCCCCCAATCAATACTGCTGATGTCTCAGTTCAAACACCTAGGGTTAGGGTTAGTCACCTATAAAAAAACACCATCAAATCTTGACAACCTTTCCCACCCATAATCCTCATTGATGTTCAAGAAATTCAACAAAAGCTTTTCTGCCTCATCGATACAGATTATTATGGCAAAACAGCCCAGTTCAACCCCCTATGAAAAACTGGAAATGGGAAATGGGTTGACCGTCGTGTTGTAACCCCGTGGCAACCGTTCTATCATTATCCCTGGCGGTAGATCCCAGCAGCGGAGAGAGCGACGAGGAGTGCCTGCTCTCAGTGTCCCTCTATCGGCGCCACGTGGTGCCCCAGCTCCTCAAGCTCTTCAAGGTCAAAGAGGAGCACGTTCGCATCGTGCTGTTGGCCCACATCCACGTCTACGCCCAGCACTTCTCTCACGACGAGCTCAAGAGCCACATCCTACCTCAGGTGAGATGCTGGAGAAAAAATAATAATAAAAAAAAATCTAGATCTCACACACTCTGCAGGTTTTCAACACTCTGCAGTTGTCGCAACCGCAATGGTTTACCCCACGTATGTTTGTTCATCCCCCCCCCGACGGCAGGTGTTAGTGGGAATGAGGGACACCAACGATTATCTGGTCGCCATGACGCTGCAGAGCCTGGCGGTGCTGGTGCCGTTGCTAGGCGCCCAGGTGGTGGTGGGCGGAGAACGGACCAAGGTGTTCAAGCGCACCACGCCAAACTTCAGCAAGTCCACGGAGGTCTCTCCCGAAAGTAAGCAATGCAAGGCCAAGTCGAATGGAAGAGGTTTCTGGTTTAGGATGTTTTGGATGCACTTGAGCCCTTGCCAAGAGCAGAAGAATTTGTTGTACACAGCGTTTGCCAATGTTAGCTGTTTTCAATGTTAGCTGTTTGTGCGTTGAGGGAAAAGACCCTTGATAAAGATGTCCTAGACAGGTTTTTCATGGACAGCATTCCTCTGTTCCATCACATGACGTCTGTTTTCTTTTCCAGCATCTCCTGTCCATATAGTTGGCGCGTCCCTTCCCCAGATTGCACAGCCTTCAAAGGTCTTGAATCTGCTCCCCAAAACGACCAGCGTTGGGGGGCTGGTCCTGGAGGACTTGGGCAGGCTACATGATGGTAAAGGAACCCATCACGGCTACCCGAATCCACCCCAATCAAGTGAGCAGACCTGGCCCGTTTAACATTGGCACAAATGTTGGATTCTTCCAACACGTTTCCAGTAACGTAATTATCACATTTTGTCTTTCAGCCATCAGTAGAGACATGTCTCTCCCACTGAACGGCTTCCGCCAAAACAGTGAGCTGGAGTCCCCGACCTACAGCCCAGACCAGAAGGAGACCATGGCTAGCCAGCGTGACGACTGGCCTGACTGGAGTGACTCAGAGGAGGGGGAGAAGACAGCACTGCCGGTCCAGATTCACATCCAGGCCTCTGAGAGAGATCCTGCAGCCAAGCTGCCTCTCACACCCTGCCTTGTGGAAGGGGAGCCCTGGGACGATATCGAGGATGGGGAACCCACGTCGGACGTCTCCCCGACGGCTCCCTCACCAGACCCGATCATCCGCCCCGCACCTGCCGGGGGCCCGACTTCTGCCGCTCCTTTAAAACAAACGGTGGAAACGCTCCGATTGGGGCTGGCCTCCGCCAAAGCCCTCAGACTGAGTTCATCCCTGCAGGCCTCCACACAGAGCAAGGTCTCCTCATCGTGGGACAACGGCTGGAGTGAGGAGGACAAGGACTTCCAGAAATCGCCCCAAAACACTTTGTCAAAATACAGAACCAAGGGCGCGGCACCCAGGATAAACGGGGCGTCGGTGGGTGGGCTCGGGGAGGAGTTCACCATCGAGGTGAGAAGGAGGCCGGACAGAGATCCAGAGCTGGACCTGTTTGCGGACATGGTGCCGGACATCGTGATGTCCTCTCCCACTTTGGTGCTGCCCGTGGACGGCGGTTTTACAGACTGTGGACAGTTTACAGCTGGACTCCACGGTGGGCCCACGCAGCCCGACACATCCGTCACAATCACTGGCCGGTTCGCAGCGACGGAGACAACAGAGGTGAGTGTAGACTGGACCATGATGTTAAGTTGTCAAGTGTGCCTTTGTGTGATGGGAACGGACTAAAGGGAAGCGATTCTGAGTGAATAAGTCATGCATTCAAATTCAGTGATATCTGAATCAAGGTTGGATTTTTAATTAAATCGATTAATTTAATTAGTTTTCTGCGTTTTAACATCAAATGAAATGCACTATGAACACTTACTGCTTACTAACACATTTCTGAACATCTTTCTCCCCACAGACTGAGACCGAGGGCTGGGGCGATGGAGATGACCTCAACTGGGAGGATGAGAACGTTTGGTAGTGACGCTCATCCAGAATAACATTATGAAAGACTATGAAAGATGAACCACAGGAATTACAAATGTCCAGGGTGTGTCTGCGTCATCTTCATGCAATACATTGCTCTAATAAGTCAATTATGAACAGTCATTTTCCTCCGAATATGAAAGGTGTTTGGTCATCGTTTGAAATGGTGATGCAGTGCTATCAATGATTGGTTGGTTGGTGGTTTGGAATGCTTACATTTTGCGACATACTGTACATACCCGTATGTATTGATGCCAGTGTCAACATCAGGGTACTACAACTTTTTGTACTGGAATGAGAGTCTTGGTGTGGGGTATAACCAGCTAGACTGGGACGGGTATAAGATCATACTTTTTATTTTTTTGCCAAATTGTGATTATAGCTATAGGATATATGAAGAATCAATACTTCAAGCTGGGCTTAATGTCTTTATTTTCCATCTGCCTGGTTTCTTTTGTGCCATAAATGACTTGGGATTAGGATAAACTTCAGAAGACATGGCTTATCCAAGGTTAATTGAAGGGTTGGTGAAATGGCACTATGAATGTTGATTACACAGATGGATTTAATTTATTAGCTTTCGGATTGCTGGAGAAATAAACTTTATGGTATAGGATACGTTATTGCCTCGTCTGTAACGTGTCTAAAGTCTTAAATTTCCGTTATCGCAATCTAAATCAATGGATGCATTTAACAAAGTTTGGTTTTAACTGAATAAAATGTGTTTCTTCAAAACCAGTTTTTATATTACATAATATATTCATTGAGCGCCCACTGGAGAGATCAAATTTGAGCTGTGAAAACAAGTCTTTTAAAATAGATGGTGGGAAGACGTTTATTAAAGTTAACAACCAAATCAATAAATTAAAATGTTTAACAATTCACAAGATGTCATTCAAGACTAACTCAAGAAAAAAATTAAAAGCAATAGGTAATATCCTGTAACATGAAATTCAAGTTCTTGAGCAAATACCCAGAGGTAGTAGGGGATCACCATGGATCCATATAACAACTCTTTACTTGCCTTATATGTGTCATTTGATATGGAGGAGGGGGGGGTGATCATGGCCCTGGGTTGATCTGGGCTAACAAAGTCTGCAGCTCTCGTAGTCTGGCCCCAAGCCACTGCGGTGGGGCAGTGGTGTCCTGGCTGCCCAGAGCCTGCAGGGCCTTCAGAGCGCTCTCGGCTGTCTGGACATAGCGGCTGTACTCCTCCTCTCTGCTGGTCTCCTGTCGAGCTCTCTTAGGACAGGGCTGAGAGAGAGGACAACCCTGTGTGAGGAACAAGCCACCTCTCCAGCTAACATCAGGCAGACAGATAAAGTGTGTGGCAGTCAATGGGTATTAGTTATTCATCATTCCTTTAAACAAACACTTAACCTGTCAATGGGCATCAATGGGCTTATTACAGCCTTACAGGAATGATGCAGGGGAAAGCTTGCTGGGAAGGTGACTTAAAGGTCATATGTACGATTTTCAGGGTGAGCAAGATTATGTGGGACTAAAATAATTATTTGCGTCAGCAGAGCCCACTGCTGTTGCGTTGCTTGTTGACCAATGGCATGTGACGGCCGTACAAGGCGGCCAGGCAGGAAGCTAGCCGCTGGCCGTAAATGTAAAGCATGGCGGATGAGGAGGAGGATACGCTCCCTGAATAACAAGTTAACCCTCACCTCTGAGTCAGCAGGAGCACTCGCTGTTGACCCACTCGCAGCGCCGTCTATTTCCGTCTCCAGCCTCCTATTGTTTTGCTCAATTAAGGGTGACTCCATCTTGAGCCTGTCCAGCCGTCTCTCCCCGGCTTCCTGGGAATTAACGGTCTGACGAAAGAGCAGAAGTTAAGTCTCCCAGGCGATGCCCTTCTATTGTTCCCTCTATTACCATTGAAAGTCACTAACCTTGCTGAGATAATTCACCACTTTGGCCTTGGTCGCTTCCAGAGACAAGCTGTGGGAGATCACTTCCTCGTGATTTGTGATCTAGGAAAAAAGACATGCACACATGCTTACATGTGTCAACAAACGTGTACGCTTTATTTGTGTTTATTTATCCAATCACATCGGCTGATTTAGTTCCCCTCACCTCTGCAAATTGAGCAAAGGCCTCCAGGGCGTGCTGGTGTAACAACCAGGACCTCTCAGCCAGCAGGGATCCGAACAGGCTGCCCAGCCGGGCCACAATCTGGCTCTGTGGGCCAAAGAACCACAGGGAGGAGGTCAACAGGAGAAATGTCTTTGTCGAGTGACGCATACATAATTAAAGGGTAAGTAAACCATAGAAAGAACTTTAAGCTGGTTAAATAGTTCCCATAGGGTCTCAAAGTGTTGGTGAACATTTCTCGGTTACTTTTCACAAAAACATATAGTTTGTAAAGAAGGAAAAGTTGCTTCTTTCCAGAGTAGAGTAGTAGTTTTATATTGGCTAAACTCTGCCCAAGTGAGTGGGAATGAATGTCAGTTTTTTCTAAACCTTTACAACAGTGATGACTGATTAGATCACATTTGTAAACAGGGTTTACTTACCCTTTAAACACAAACAATTTTGATCATTTTCAACCTTGAACCAAAGTCAATCATAATTCCCTTACACACACACCATTACAGTTCACGCCAGTACCAATCAATTATCTTATAACCATCAGTGATCAGAGATATAAATCATTGCCGTTTTGCGATATATTTCACAGCAGCATGATGATCAAGTGTAGGACAATGACAAAAGGGCAAATGCTTTCAGTCCCCTGTACCTGGGCGTCATGGGAGAAAAACACGTTGCCAAGGGAGGCCAGGAACTCTAGGGCAGCCAGCACCACCTGGTCCGGACACTTCTGAGAGACCAGCGACGCCACACACTGCAGAGCCTGAGATACACCAGCGTGTCAACACGCAAGGATTCCTCCAGGATGTCTCCTATATATTACACACCTACAGTCTCCTATTGTATGGGGTCAGTTCAGTCTCATTAATAATGATACACAGAACGATTCACAAATGTATTTTGTGATTTATATATAAATGACTTCTCACAAATACATTTCAATGCACACACAAATGGATATCGGCATGTATAAATGTAAAATAAATCCATGAACAAAAATAAGTTTCACAAACACATTTCTGATCCACACACAAATGTGTCTTGTTTTAAATAAATGTAATATAAATCCATAAATATATGAATTAATTTTTTTTTGCAATTTTCATCAAAAATGTATTTGGATGTTGTTACATTTATATACAAACTGTTAAACTTGAATATACAAGACACTTTTCATTTGTGAACTTGTTTGCATTTGTTTGTGAACTGGTCTGTATTTATATGTGGATTTCTGAGACTCTCCTGACGTGGCTGGATTCACAAATGCAAGGAACAAGGAACTCTCGCTAGCCAATCAGATGCCTCCCTTGTTTTCAGCCAATCCCATGACTGCAGTCCCACAGTTTTTGGATTGTCGGTGCCGTTAAAGTAGTAAACGATTATTAATGCTACTTTAACGGCACAGACAATCCAAAAACCCGGTTGAAACTAGATGGAAAAAGTGTGTAGTTCAAAACGTGATGCAGCTTTTACTTCTTCACCACCTACAGAGTTTGTTATCTTAGAGTTTGTTATTTCCCACAGACATTTGACCGAGGGAACCGAGAGGCTCGAAGGCGGGACTTATTCTTCAGAGGTCGGGACTGCAGTCATGTGATTGGCTGAAAACGAGGGAGGCATCTGATTGGCTACAGAGAGTTCCTTGTTGAAAAAAATGCATTCGTGAATCCAGCCACGTCAGGAGAGTCCCAAAAATCCACATATAAATACAGACCACCATTTTTACATACCGATATCCATTTGTGTGTATTGAAATGTATTTGTGAGAAGAGTCATTTATATATAAATCACAAAATACATTTGTGAATCGTTCTCTGTGCATTCATTATTAATGCGACTGAACTGACCCCATACTATTGTAACATTTTAAGACTGCTTAGATTAGTCCACTATTTAGTCATTTAGCGAATGGTGAAAAGAGAGAGACCTGATGGATGGCGTTGTGATCGATGGTCTTCACCAGGCTGGCTGATATCAGCAGCAGCCATCGCAGGGTACACTGGAGAACAGGATGGGTCTGGACCTAATGGAAAGCACACGGGTCCATCCATGGGTCTTTTGTGTGTGCATGAACACACCCATAGACACTTGCACTTGTTTTGTAACGCAGGTAGTACAAAACAAGTGACCCGACACGCGTGCAAGCGTCTTACCTGCGCAGGACACATGTGGGACCACAGGTGCGTGACTATCCCCCTCGCGGCTGCCGACACGCCCTCTCCCTCCGCGGACGGCTCCCCGCGGACCACCACTCGGAGGGCCCTCAAAGCGGTGTTCTGGGGGGGGCGGGGGGGGGGCACTCTGTTAACATGGAGCTCCTGCATATTGAAGTCCATCTAAAGTCCCATTACAGTACGGAGGATCTTAAAAAAGGGACTCGGACAAGAAAGGGTCATCTATTCCCTCGTGATTTTGTGACTTGTTTTTTTTTGCAGCCTGTGTATTGAATCTGACCCCTTTTAACCCCCCCCCCCCCCCCCACTCTTATTATTAAAGGTGACATTATACCACCGGGTGTGAGTGTGATTAGCCGTTACAAGCCGTTTTGAAAAGCTGCCTCTTCTGACATCACAACTGGGCGTGTCCACCTAGATCAGCCTACCCAGACGACTGTAACAAACGTTGCTCGTCTATCCGTCCGGCAGATTACCAAAACGGCTTGTAACGGCTAATCACACTCACACCACCTGGTGGTATAATATGTCACCTTTAAAATAATGGCCATCGACTATCCTCACCACTTTCTCCACTTGCCCCAGCCGGTAGCCTCCGTCCCGCCAGTGATCCAGGGCTTGCTGGGTCAGGGCGGTGACGTCCGCCCGGAGCCTGAGGCGGGCGTCCGGGGACAGGGCCCTGAGGAGGACATGCCGCCACACGGGGAGGTTCTCCGCGCGGGACGGCGGGAAGCGCGCCACCAGCTCCATCTGTATGACGGTGAGGGAGCAAGAGGTAAAGCGCGCGCGCGCCATCAGACCCGTGGCGCGGGCACGCAAACTCCATATGTCACCCGGTGTAAGTGTTCCCGGGGGCCGGAGGGGAGTTGTTAACAGCACGTGCCACAGGGTGGGAATCAGACGCGGCGAGGGTAAAGTCTCTGAGGAGAGGGAATGTCAGAGGGAATGGATTTTTCACCGCAAGACCCGTCTTCTTTGTAATAAACAGGGTGGTTTTGCTTGAAATGTATCTTCATTGTGACTGAGAATTTGACTCTGGCGTATTTATGAACAGATCATTGTTGGTGGTGTGATCATGTATACAAAGAAAATTAATCGTTTTATCGAAAATCTAGAACTATCATATTGAAAACTGAAGTTACGTTGGGTTACTCAATGGTTTCACCCCAGTGATAAAGACGAAGCAGGTAACAGATTCCTGCGTATACAGTGATCAAGGCATCTTTCCTATGGATGTTTAACACAAGTATTTGTTCTCAGTTTCATTTAGACTTATTCATATTTACATGTTTGTTTCCAAGCCTTACCATCTTTTATTAGGCCTTTTTAGGACATGTTAAGTGTGTCGTAACTAGTCCGATCTGCTTTGAGTCTACATATTTTTTACCTCTGTAAACTGTACAGAATGTTATACCGCACAATAACAATTAACCACGACTTTTTAACCTGGCCGCAGTTGGATTGGGGCGCTAGAGGATGTGAAAGGTTTGTACTAGAGTGTTTTTGTTCTGACCTGGTGGTGGGGGGTCATGAGGAAGACCATGCGTCTGAACAGCAGGCCCAGGTGGGACGACTGGTACACCCCGCTGGCACACACCTTCACCTGGGGGAGGGCAGCAGAGGTGAGGGAGGCCGAGGCAGTGTGTTGGCCCAGGAGTAGAGGAAAACCATCCATAAAAAGGAGAGGAGGCGAGGGAGGTGTAAAAGTGTGACTTTCAGGCTTATTGTGCTGCAGCGTTGCACAATGGGCCGCGGTTAAGGGACAGGTGTCGCCCTGCCCCGGGCCCAGAGACACCAATTGTCACCTCGGCTGGAGAGCCACACAGAACACAAGCCCTCAGCCTGTTTGTGTTACGCAGAGGGCAGAGTTTAGGTTTGGAGGTTCTTAGGTTGTTCCGAGGGGATAGCAAGACACCTTCAATTGAGATACTAGACAGGGAGAATTGTAATACACTCCATGTCCTAATTAATTTGTACTTTTTTATGTCAGCTTAAAGCAACAGGTAATTCTCTATGCCAAATTCCATTTCAAACATTTATATATATATATATATGTGCATGTCTAAAAAAGGTACACTTTTTACAACATGCTGATATAATCCACTGCAGACCTCTACCCACCAGGTGAGCTATAAGCAGGGCGTGTTGCAGACACAGTTCTGCAGTTCCGTACCTGAGCACAGAGAGAACTCCATTAGCAGTGGATTTTTTCTACGTTGTTTTACCTTGTTTACAGATACATTCACATTTTTCTAAATGATAATAACATATGTTCATGGTCATCTATTAAAAAGCCCCAAAGTGAGAATCGTCCGTAGTTTGCCAAGTAGAAAACCCTGTTGGGAATCACCGTGCTGTGAAACACCAGACGTCTGCAGCGAGCAGGGCTGTCTGCCAATCAGACTGCAAGACGGCTTCCACTAAACAACGCTCCTGGGAGGACAGGAGGGGAAAAACACACCAATGGAAAATGGTGAATAGTCAACCAGCAATCAAATAAAATGAAAGTAAAAGCTACTAACATTGTGAATAGTAGGAAATCCTGTTGGAAACTCCCACAGAAAGTTAACAAAACAGCGAGATAAAGCACAAATCCAGCTTATATTCTGGTAACCTCATAGCCCTCGTGCGCACTAAACTTTATCCAGCAATCTTAACTAAAGCAGCCCAGGCCTCATTTATTTCCTTAGCTTCATGGGAGTGAGGTGGTTTCCATACCAACACTGGGAGGTATGTTGGCGGGAGTGAGGCGACGCTGGCACACAGATGCACACACACGTGGTGATGCAGGCTGACTCTGCCCTGGGCCTGACCCTTCATCATCACCCCTGGCAACAGCACCGGCGCCATTCGCTCGGTGCAGCACAGCCGGAACCCGTTCATGATGGCCTGATAGATGGGGAACCTGCAGTAAACAACATGCTTTGTATCATGATAAAGCGCCAAAGGGAATGTATTGATCAAGAGGGTGTATGACCCAAAGTTATAATCAATGGTGTGAGATGCCACAGCATGCAAAGTAGCTGAGCAGTGCTACAAACGACATCCAAGATTTTGACAAACTTCAAACACAAACTTCAAAAGTCTGATTTCTAATAAAGAAAATGCCTGTAAATATGTCAAGCTTTTGATATTCCCTTGACGAGGCTGTCAATGTTCGCTATATTATACATTGAAAGTGAGACTTTGATGGCAGGACCGGGCTACCTGGGGGTCTCCTCGGGGAAGAGGCTGCCCTGGTGCCAGAGCTGCAGGGTCCCCTCTGGCTGGGGGGCCAGGTGACCCAGGACGCTGACCAGCAGCAGGCACTGAGGGAGCTGCCGTTCAGCACTCAGCTCTGTGCAAAAACAGGGTTAGGGTTACACTAAAGGTTCAACAAAAACCCATTGCAGTTTCATAATCTAGGTATTCTCGCAGGATTGCAAAGGCACACTGTATATATTAGCACAAACTCGTTTTTTTTGAAAATGCTTTTGAACAGTATACAGGTAACTGCAGAATGATGGTTTGTAACTGCACTTTAGGTTCCAAAAACATTTTCAAACAAAGCTCACCCTAGACTAACCAACTGCTATCTCACTGCATTCCTTTCACAACAACAAGTGGAAAAGGGACCGGCAATCAGCAATAACCGGACTGATGCCAAAAACAACACCGGAGGGGATACGAGGCCACCGAGCGATCAAACTCACGCTGGTCCTTCCCGAGAACGGCCTCCACAAAGGGCCGCAGGGGCAACAGCTGGATCAGTAGGGCCTCCATGGGTAGCAGCACTGCCGCACTTAGCTCCTCAGACAGTGGTGGACGCAGGCTTGGGGCGCACAGGCTGGGAGGGAACATACTGAGGGGAACAACCCCGCCGGAGCTCAGAGGTTGTCTGTATGGTGTCCAGTATTGCTGTATATATATACAAGCCAAATCCCCCTTCCTTATAGTGTGATCGAATGATATTAGATCTCATCTAATTTGTAATATACACTAATATTTTGTTCAATACATTCACCTACCTGGTAATATGGAGGTAGAGTTGATGAAAGCGGCTGCAATACTTGGACAGGAAAGAGCTGAATTCCTGTAAGAGGTAAGAGTGAAAAGTTGTAACTTGTAATGGCATCATTGTTTTTCAATACAAAACATGCAAAAAATAAAGAAAAATTTAGAAAATATACGGAAGTTGAAAGAAAGTCTGTGCCAAAGGCCAAACATTTGTCACCTTTATGTAATGGACCAAAGTGTTGGCAAAGAATCTGCACATCTTCATGTTTTTCTGAAACAGCTTGTATTCCGCACATTGGGTCATCTCCTGAGATTACATAATAAACAATGGTGTCAATGCGTGTCCTTAACTTCACCTGACGCCTGACCTCAGGTTCAACGCCTCTCACCACAATCATTGTACTCCAGAAAAACAAATGTGCATAGCAAGCACAGAGCAAACGTGGAAAAAATGTAGATAGCACAGGAACTCTGGAAGACTTCATCTTCTAGCGAGGGACGCAATAAATACCCTGAGATGAAAATATATCACACTGGTGCAAGGTGCAGTCTATAATGTTAAAAATGCTCTTATTCAAATTATAGACATTTTGCTAAAGACCATACACTTCTGGGCAACAATACATGCTAGTTGAAGCAGGCATCCCAAATAACAGGGACACAAGCAATGTTCCTGTGGGCGTGACCAAAGTGGAACAGAAGCCAGCGACTGGTCCTCTCTACCTGCGGTCCGGTGTGTATGATCTGGTCACCCAGCTCCAGACAGGTACGGAAGGACGCCAGCAGGTTGTCACACAGACAGCTGCTGATGTCCCCGTGGCGAAGATGCTCCTCCACGTACGATTGGTGCTTCACACTCTGTCTAGACCACAGGGATGGCACTCGTTTGATTACAGCCATTGCTCGTCATGTATAACTGAAGCGAGGGGTGATGGGGACGCGGTGGTGCTTACTTGACTATGAATTTCCATGTGTTGGCGTGCAGCGCCATGTCCAGGTCCGAGATCACATAGCAGAGATCCAGCAGGCTGTGAATGACTGGAATTAAAAAGCGATGGTAAATACCTTCGGAGAAGTAACCCAACACACACACGACCCTCCATTGGCCGAGAGGGTCAGGTTGTCCTAGCCACGCTCTACAGGTCGCCAGCCTCTGATTAAATGCATGTACACACACACACACACACACACACACACACACACACACACACACACACACACACACACACACACACACACACACACACACACACACACACACACACACACACACCTGCGACAATGTCAGTAACGTCCTCCTCCGTAGCCTGAGTGTCCAGAGAGATGCGATCCAGCAGCTCCATGAGGCCCTTCTGCAGGGAGTAGGCCTCCTTGAAGAGCCCCTGCAACAGGTCTGCCACCAGGGACAGGCGGCCACAGTACACCTCCTCACTCTCCTGGGAACCAGTCAATCAATGGTGTCAATCAGTCAGACCTCCTTCATAATAACTGCTTGAATTCAGCCAACAAGAGCTGGAGGCTAAATGATGATTGACCAGGTTATAAATAGATGGAATGGATTAATGATGCAGTTCAACATTCAATCATGCACAAAATATTAGGGGTGGGAAAAATAATAGATTCTTCGATGCACTGCAATTCTCTCTAGAACGATTCCATCTCTAGAGAGAGAATTAAATTTGTTCGCCTGCTGCAGAGCGCTACAGAAAACTCCTTTCTGCCTGCAGGTTCTCTGCGCAGAGAACCGACTTTATCTAATATAAAATATTAGATAAGGTAATTCATCTGTTGATTGTCTTTAATGATCATCACACAAGTAGGAAGTGATTAGTAAACTCTGAGTAGCAAAGTCATATGTATATTTTTGAAAATCCTGCATGGAAAGTACATAAAAAAGTTTGTTGAATCGAGATGCATCGATAAGCGTTTTATAATCGAATCGTTGACCTCTGAATTGGAATTTAATTGAATCGTGAGGTGCCAAGAGATTCCCACCCCTACAAAATATGTGCCTCATTTAACCAGCCTTGTTTAACCTCAGTGGTGGAATGTATGAAGGGAGGTTGACGCATACATCTTGTTCGTATTACCTTACAGTGTTGGAAGGTTTGCTTCAGCACTTTGAGGATACATGATGGTAGAGAGCGGATGGCGTCCAGTTCTAGTGCTTCCTCAAACAAGCAGACACGACGAACACAGGCAGACATTGCTTCGATGATCTGCACCGTTGCCTGGCAATTAAAAGAGAAATGTCTTTCATTTTTTTATTGATATTGGCCTATTTATTTTTTGATCAATAGTGAAACTTATACTGCTATAGGGCACCTCCAGGAGTTTTCTCAGTAGGGTACGCAACTCTGTGTTTTGACTGGACAGTCCTCCAACTTGGTTTGAGATCTCCTTCATCAAATTGTCAAACATGGTGACAGCCTAAAAACAAAGACAACATGCGTGGGAAACATTTGAAATTGCCAGTTCATGTACATGTTAAAAGGCATCCCCCTGCAATCCCTTGTAAACAGAAAAACTTCAGTCAAGTGGTTAGACAAACTGTGGACACACAACACTGATGTAATCAGATGATATTCACCTTAGGCAAGACTTTGGAGAAGCACGCCTCCATTTCCTTCAAACCAATGTGAGGGAGGAACATCTCTGTGATGACTTTAAGGATACCTGAACGGAAAGGCATTGGTATTAATCCTCGGAGACAAATGTAAATACAATCACTCTGCTGGCGACGAACAAGCTGCTTACGGATAAAATGAATGCACTTACGAATATG
This sequence comes from Micromesistius poutassou, assembly GCF_964030765.1. Lineage (NCBI taxonomy): Eukaryota > Metazoa > Chordata > Actinopteri > Gadiformes > Gadidae > Micromesistius > Micromesistius poutassou. The sequence goes on from NC_140279.1 coordinate 3,471,144, forward strand.
CTCATCCCAGCTCTCAGACTTTTCATGTAGAGAGTACAAATGGTCAAGGAAGACCTAAATGGTTCAAATCTTTTTGACATGTTTGTATTGATTCACAACTCATGTACAGTGTTACATTAAGAGCATTATTGAGACTTGCAGAACTATTGCATGTGGGAAAGTACACATTCAGGGTTTCCAGCTCCACAAAGGAAAACATGAAATTAGAGTTAAAAGTTAAAAGTCTATGCTTGGGTTCAACTGCGATAATTGTCATACGTTGGACCACATAATTAAAATACGCTCTCAGACTCAACAGTCAAACGTGTTGTCACAGTGTACTCAACATGGGAGGATATGGTAAGTTTAGGCAGGACGGATCTGAGCTCTTTGCGACATGTGTCCTGACTCCAGTGTACCACCTCTTCCAGAAGAGTAGTCTGCGACATGTTGAGAGGCAGGGCTGCTGGTCAGATGAGCTGCACAAAAAATGAACATTAACGGAACCAATGCCGAATATGACAGATTTTAATAGTTTGCTAGATGGTGTTAATCGTTATTTCGCTAGTACGTTTTGGCATATACTAACGTTATTGATAACGTTATTCATCTAAACCGCGTCATACAATAAAAGTGACTTACCATTTAACTATTACTTTCCATCAAAGCCGAATATCCTATATTCCGTAGTATAAATTATTCGCTAACTGTGTTTTGTCGTTACCACTGTATATGGTATGTAAAGGACATAAAACAATGTAAACATTATATGTACTACGTCAACTAGTCGCATATTCCAGCGGTCGTAAGGCGCGCTGTTTCTTGCGGAAGTGACGTTTGGCAACAGGGTCGTCTGATTGGCTACAACTATTAAAGCTACTACAGAAAGTTATTATCATGAAACATGTACATTATTTGATTGGAATGCTCAAAAACCAAAATAATTCTAAACAAAACATAAGTTTGATTATTTATTTATTAGAAAGCTTTACATTTACATGTAGGGCATTTAGCAGACGCTTTTATCCAAAGCGACTTACAGTAAGTAGGCCTACATATTGTCATAAGAAGTGAAACAATATATCGCTGTCGGTACAGTAAAGATGTTCATAGAACCAAGTGCAAGTACTAACAATCGCCAGGCCAACCCATTCCCAGTATACAGCAGTGATAGCTAGCTACTGCAGATGCTACACAATTACACAAGATGCATATGCTGCACAATTAAGTACATGCTACACAATTAAGTACAACGAATGAATATAACGTGCATTAAGTGCATTCATTAAGTGACAGGACGTACAACAGACAACAGTACAACAGACAAATAAAGGGACTGAATAGGTGAACTCTGAACAGGTGAGTTTTGAGTCTTTTGAGGAAGCTGGTGAGTGACTGCGGTCCTGACATTGGCAGGGAGCTCGTTCCACCACTGTGGTCCCAAAATAGAGAATAGTTGTGATTTTGCTGATCGACCTTTGCTTGCTCTTAGCGATGGCGGTACCAGACGTCAAGCTCAGGTAGTTGAGCGGAGGGATCGAGCTGGGGTGTGTGTGTGTGGTTTGACCAAGGCTTGGAGGTAGGCAGGGGCAGTTCCATCGACCGCCTTGTATGCCAGTACCATCATCTTGAATCTGATGCGGGCTACTACAGGGAGCCAGTGGAGGTGGCGGAAGAGGGGAGTCACATGGGAGAATTTAGGTAGGTTGAACACGAGACGCGCTGCCGCGTTCTGGATACGCTGCAAAGGTTTAATCGCAGAGACCGTCCAGCCAGGAGCGAGTTGCAGTTGTCGAATTTCTTACATTTTCTTTAATTAACACCATTTCTTTAATTAACACATTCTTTAATTATTAATTGGATAATCACTTATCATTCTTTGGGTTTAACATGGTTGGTTCTCTGAGGCTTATAAAGGGTAAAGCCTATATTATGTCATAAAAATGGAAAGAAACTGCTCTGAGAATGTTTATTCAAATCTTTACAGAACGTCTGGGACATTTATTTAGAATTCTGGAAATCCCATTGGCTCTCGTCCCGGCGACTTCATGTGGCCAGTATATCAAAGGCTATTGTTGAAATGGATAAGATCTTCATGGAGTGGAAGTAAACCAACTCCCAATTTGTCTTTCCTTTGTTCCCGGCAGTCGGAGGTGTTGGCTGCTGTTAGTGCAGGAAGTGAAGGTAGTCCCTGTAGATTTCACTTTGGAATCAATGTGGCCACGTCTGATAATCAATACAAAACCATATAATATTAATGATATATATGAAATTTGTTTGACGTAATATGACAAAATGTTTAACAATAAATGTCTTGTAGATGTCACCGACCTAACCCTGCCTAACCTTGCTGTTTCAGGTGAGCTACACAGGACCTAATTTCTTCTCAGATTTCAAGCATGGATTCATTTATTGAATCAACTATATTATTAGGAAATTGGTAATGAAAAACATTGTGTCAAACGAGTGTATATGTTGCTAAATGAACACAATGTTTATTGAGTGAGAGATTAAGGGGACAGTTGTTCACAGATTGTATTCTCTATGACATGGCTACAAGGAAATTCTCTTCACATTTGACACCCTACACACAGGGTGTGAAAGTGATGGAATGAATGTAAAATATTTACTCTATTCCATGGAAACAACTTTCAAACAGAGGTGGGGATCTGGCAATGCCACGTCAATTTCTGTGTAAATGAAAGGTTATCCTGAGCAGGAAACAAGCTACAGATCTACTGGGGAAGGAAGATGTATTTTTTTTTAATGGTTCCAAAGGTGTCCCTTCGAAGGTCAGGGTGAAGCTTTCCATTTGTCTTTGACTTTTGTTATGCTAACATTGTTCAACGTATCAAATGCTTAAAAAAAAACACTACTACATGAATAAGGCTTTTGATTTGAAAGAACCACAATGGAAGGTAATGATTACATTCAAGTATACATAATGTATAACTGCACTTTGTATTTTATTCTAGAATTATCTCCATTAACTCAACTTCAAAATTTGAAATGCAACATCACTAAAGGAGATGTAAAGTTTATGTCTTATTTTTATGTGATATCAGTATAATATAGGCATTCACTCATGCTTTTTCCTAATGAGAAATTGATGAGGGAGTTATAATTACATGTGAGGTAGCCAACCACTAAGACCTAAGTAATCACACACAAAATCTCCCTTTCTATTTGGTAGCATATCTGATTAAACCTAATCGGTCACAATTCAGGGATTCCACACAATATTTATAAAAAAGTAGTCCAAAGTCAAGCTTACAAATTGGTTTGATTATTGCATAGTATGGTTTTGAATTTAACTGATCCCTTCTTTTGAAACATTCACAAAGAGTCTCAAATCAAATCAGTAAGAGCATTTTCAGAGAACTTCAGAGTAATTTCTTTCATGAATGGTCTTGTTTTTTTTGTTGATCAAATGGTAACTTTCCCTCAAAGTAACAGGAAATGTTTTTGATACTATCTCACGCAACCTTCCTGTGTGGATTTTCTGCTTGGCTTATAGCCTGATTATTTGACAAAATAACCACACCAGAGTTGTGGGCAAGTTGCCTAAACGTATCACAAAGGAATGAGATGAGTCTATATCTTTCCTGAGAAATGAGACAATAGCTTGTAGATGTACAAACATGTCATATAAAAGAAAATCATACAGCAACAAAAGGCCAAGAGATTTATTTGATCAATTTACAGTGTAGACCACAGGCCAGAAGGGTGCAAAAAGTGGATGTTAACATTTCTGACAACATCTGTATAGCCTACAATAATATCAACAAGAAAAATAGCACAAGATTTACTTGTCTGTCTATTTCTTGTCATCAGACCAGGAGACCTCATAGTCACCGTAGACACTCTTCAGCATCTCTACGGACACAGAATGATCTGCTTTTCCAAAAGCCTAAAGAGGGGTAAAAATGAATAAAAAGAGGATTGCAATTATGAACTGAAACCACGCCCACTTAAATTAATTGTCAGCCCGCGTGCACACAAAATGAATGAATTATTGAATTGGTCGTGTTTCCCTCTTACTCCAGCCATGACTTACAGTTGATTCTCCAAACACTCTGAGTTTTCTGTCTGTGCTGTTGTGCTCTATTTTCCCTCCACCGAGACACTGACACATCAATCCCAGAGACTCCATCGCTGGACTGACCTTCTCAAATATGTGATCTGAAATCAACACCGAGTTAACGTTGGAAAGGTATGAGTTAATACAGGCCAACAAGACACTGGCGTGTTCAGAATCGAAGTGCCTACATTGTCTATCCGGTTTAGACAAACTGTGGTCAAAGTTAAGACGTTCAGTGGGCATAAATCTGTCGTTTGGCCGAGTTTCTGCGAGCAACGTAGCATGCCTGCAACAGTGAACTTCAACTTACTGTGATATTCAGCACTTTTTGTGCCTCTTATTATGTTTTTTTGTCCGTCTCCATCTTTTACCTTTACTGTTATTAATATATATTTAAAAGTTCCTTCTGGATCTATCTCTACATTGGGTAATTTTGCCAAAGCTTCAGCCATCGCGACTGCTGTCTACTGCGATTGGCAAGTGCCGCTGCTGCACCCACTGACTCGACGGATACCGATGAGGACCACCGTACATGGATCTGCGGGTCTTCTTAAAGAGACAGACAGTGGACAAGTGCCATCGGTTTCCAATGGGGAAATAAAGGATATGCTTGTATTGATGGTCTATTGTTTATAATCGGCCATGCCTGCTTATGGTATAAAGTGGACAGATCTCTCAGATACACGTGAGATAGACTACGATAGACTAATTACCAAACGTCCCAAGATTTATGGGACATTTGAGCAAAGTAGAACTTTTGCCATTTAAATACGTTCATATATTTGTAATAAATGTTTAAGCGTTTCTTTAGGTTTGGATTTGTTAGTTTATCATTCATTGCACACTCGCTTGGCACTATAGGCATAGTTGACCCATAATTTACAAATATGTTGTCCATCTCCGGGTTAGTCAGACAGGAAGGATATGATCACCAGAGCAGGGAGACAAGGGCAGGCGCCTCAATAACTGTGTCTGACTTTCTCACTCACACTTCACCGGTCACACTTTTCCGCTTCCCTGAAGTCCTAATAAAATACCGGACTTTGTTTGATGCTATAGTAGGACTAAGCAAATACCTACATTTATTTATTCTTGTACTGAGAACATACATAACACCAGACCTAAGTTTTGCTTTCTTTGTGTTTGCAGAATGGAAGAGGTCCATAGCCTATGTTTCTCCAAATGTCCGCACTAAATTGACATATTCATTATTTTTTATATATTATCTTTAGTTTATTTTCCTGCTCACATTCTATTTTCATTGCCTTGTCATGTGGTTATAACTGTAAGCAAGCACAATTAAACTACATTATAATTCCTATCACTGTTGAAATGGACCTTGACCCTGATCACAACATCAACATAGGGTTTTTCCTGTTTCCAACGTTATCCCTCAATCGAATAACGGGTGACCGAACAGTATTTCACGAGAATAATAATATATGTGATTCTTGTGAAGAGATTGAAAGTGATTTGATCTGTGTATGGCTATACAGAATGAAATGTTATGCCTGAATGTATCAGACACATAAAGTGCTGCTGCTATATTTAAAATAACATCTCACTTTCTCTTTTGCTTTATTGAGCCAATGGAAGGAGTCGAAAGGTTGCCCCACAGACACATGTCAGGGACCATCTGATGTGTCACCGTTTTGTTTTAGGAAGAGGGCTGAACAAACCGGGGGACGGTTGTGTTCAACATCCCAGAGAAACACGGAGGCGTAAGGTCTACATGTATGTGCAGTGCATCTCTTACCTGTATCAAACATTATCAGATCCGTTGCAAATTGCAATACACTGCTCTAAAGTGCCTAGTCAAACATGGCTGCTGTCAGTGAAACATACTTGTGTATTATTTATTTTATAATTACTACTATAGTTATTATTAATTAGTAGTACTGATTGGGGTAGTGTAGTAGTATTAGTGCTGGTAATAATAAACAATAATAGTTGATAGTTCATATTCCTAATGTTATATTTAGGGTTTGTATTTTAAGCCTTAGGAGAAGAAGGTGTCTTAATTCCGGCCCTATTATGGGGGGGTGGGGCTGAAAATGAAAGTTAGGGAGGGGGGATTTCCAGTGAAGTAAAGTCCAGCATCCTGGTAGATTCCCGGAACAGCTGACCGGATCAGCAGAGTGTGTATATAACACTCTCAAGAGTTGAGCAGGCACAATCATCTTCCCTGAGAGTCTAGAGCATTGGATAACCTGTTCTTATATTTATTTAATACAAGCCAACAGCAAGTTATCTTTCACAAATAGAAAATGGTGAGTGCGAAACCAGTTCAACTTTTCCTAACACAAATGTTTATGGGGGGTTTTGTCGTTAATCGATAATCTCCTTCTCCTTTTTACTTATACCGTGACCACATTTATTTTTTTATTTGCAGAAGACTTCCTTTGCCTCAAACCAAGCAGGTGGATCCATAACCTCATGGATCATCTATCTTCATCTAAGTAAGCAGAATATTGCCTGGAGCATCAGTACTTTACTGTAAGATGTGTTTATTATTGTCATGAATCTAACCAGGACCGTCCCTCTGTCTTTCCCCCAGTGTTGTGCATGTGGATGGGGGGAGTCTCGAGCTGGTCCTACTTCTACTCAGACTCCATCATGGACTGGACATCGGCCAGAGTCTGGTGCCGGGAGAACTACACGGACATGGTGGCCATCCAGAACCAGGAGGAGATTGCACACCTCAACAGCATGCTGCCCAGGATGCCGACCTACTACTGGATAGGGATCCGCAAGGTGGACAACGTGTGGACCTGGGTGGGCACCAACAAGAGCCTCACGGACGAAGCCACCAACTGGGCCACAGGGGAACCCAACAACGCCAAGGACAGCAAGACGACGGACACGAGCGAGGACTGTGTGGAGATGTACATCAAGCGGGACATGCAGGCGGGAAAGTGGAACGACGAACGGTGTGACAAGTTAAAGACGGCCCTGTGCTACGCAGGTGAGTCACGCTCGTTCAACCTATCACCTTTAGTTCGTTACAAAGGAGGAGACCTCATTTGTAATGGCGGTGTTGGCTTCGTTTAATTCATCCATTCACTCTTTTGTGCTATTTAGACATGGTCAAAGTTTGATGGAGGTTCCTGTGCCCCATTCAACATTTTAACATGTTGCCCCTTGCTCTTCCACCACCAGCTGCCTGTAAGAATGACTCCTGTGTCCACGGAGAGTGTGTGGAGACCATCAACAGCCACACGTGCCAGTGCTTCGAGGGCTTCTACGGAGACACGTGCGAGCACGGTAAGACGACGACACCTCGGTGGGCCTTTTTTAACCCCCCCGTCCACTCAGGCTTCACACTCATCAGAGCACATCGAGTCTAACCACGTCTGGTTTTATTTCAGTCGTGCAGTGCGATCCGGACGAGGTGGTGGCTCCTGCCAAAGCCAGTGTCAGCTGGGCTCACGCGCACGGCAGTTATGCGTACGGCTCCCTGGCCACTTTCTCCTGCCAGGAAGGATACGAGCTCAGCCATCCTGATCCCATGAGATGCACCGCAGCCGGCTCCTGGTCTGAATCCCCCACTTGTGAACGTGAGTCAGGTTGAGAACACGGGGGAATTCCACAATCATCGCGAAAAAGAACATACATTTTCCCATCACATCTTTGTTTCTTAAGGCCTTTGTGTGTTGTCTCACAGTGGTTCGGTGTGAAGAGCTGTCCCGGCCGAGACACGGCGCCTTGGAATGTGAAAACCCACTCGGAAATTCCTCCTACCGGTCTTCCTGTGTGTTTTCCTGTGAGGAGGGCTACACCATGGTCCGGTCCCGCTCCGCCAGCCTCCTCTGCGGAGCCTCCGGTCGTTGGAACGACTCTGTGCCAGTGTGTGCTGGTACGGACCCATTTCCATTTCATTTCCTTTTTACTTTACAATACCGTTTGTTCCTGTCTGTTCACTGGAACTGGAATACAATGGAATTAGAAAGGACACGTTCAGAGAAGGCATACTGATATCCCTTTCAATGATCCGCAGCTGTCCAGTGCCCTGCGCTCTCGGGGACGGACAACATGGCCGTCCGGTGTGAGGGGGACACGGTGGACGGGTTCAGCTACGGCAGCAGCTGCAGCTTCACGTGCACACAGGGCTACCGCATGCTGGGCGCGCACGCCACCACGTGCACGGCGGCGGCGGCGTGGAGCGAAGCGGTGCCGAGTTGTGAACGTGAGCACATATCTATCCCGCGTTACCTAATCTGACCATCATGCAGTTTGACTGTATTCATTGAGAAATGGTGCGTATCTTTGATGTAACTTTTTTTTGGTTTTTGCGTTTCCACAGGCATCACCTGTGCGGTACCAGAAGATGATTCGAAGCACACGCTCACCCGGTGCAGCGACCCACTGGACCGACTGCAGCCGGGCTCCACCTGCAGCTTCACCTGTGACCTGGGCTTTGAGCTCCAGCTAGAGCTCCAGCCTGTGATCCAGTGTACTGAGGATGGGACATGGAACGCAAGCGCACCCACCTGCAAAGGTAAACAAAACAACAGAAAAGTGCATACTGTACATATCTACCATGTTGTTGTTGTTTTTTTAAAACACTTTAACTGTGCAACAGTGCTGCCGAGTCTTAATCATCCCTTGTAAATTCCTCGTTTGTTTCTTGGTTTTTAGTGGTGACCTGTGATCCAGTCGAGGTACACACTGCTGAACAGCACTACATCGCCCGGTGCACCGAGAACGGCAGCTTCCCGTACGGCACAGTGTGCGAGTTCTCGTGTGAAGAAGGATTCCGGCTTAGCGACCTATCCCAGAACACCATGGAATGCACAGCCAAAGGGACCTGGTCACAACCACCTCCTCTCTGTGAACGTAAGTGAGGTGGAAGTGTAGAAACATACACTAAAACTATACGAAAAAATAATAAAATACTATAATACTAAATATAATACTAATAAAAATATTTGATCTAGGATGATGTGGAAGAATTGAAAATGACATTCTGCCGTTCCTACTTTCAGCGCTGCGATGCTCTCCCCCCGTGGCTCCAGAGTGGGGTCAGATCAACTGTCAGCGGTCCCTCTCTGGCACGGCGTCCCCGTCTTCTGCCCTGCCCTCCTCCTACCCGCAAGGCTCCGTCTGCAGCTTCAGTTGTAATGACGGCTATGACCAGCAGGGGCCGCTCACCACCAAGTGCACACAGTCAGGCCAGTGGAGCTCCCCACCGCCTACCTGCACAGGTACTGATGCCGATGAATGGACACAGAATTTTACGTTGATTTTTTTTGTTTTAGTCTGATGTATTAAAAACAAAAACAAGCTTTTGATTCCTCAATTGTTCTGATAAAAAAAAAAACTCTTTCTGTCTCATGCTACAGAGATCACATGCCCCATGCTAGACGCTCCGGTCGACGGCACTCTGAACTGCACACACCCGGACCTGACACGCGCCTCCGAGTGTTACTTCGCCTGCAACCAGGGCTACACCTTACACGGACACCAGGTCGTCACCTGTGGTCGCCATGGCAACTGGACAGCGGAGACCCCCGTCTGCCAAGGTATGGTGCATTAACGGAAACATACCTGGCAGGCTGAACTTTATTTGCAAAGGGTGGGAAAAAAAAAGGTTAAAAGGTTGAATTTAGGACGAGGTCAATAACGTAGAATGGTGTTTCTCAACAGCGGCCCCTCAGCCCCTCCTCAGTCCCACTGCGATGGGGTTAGCCGCTGGGGGCGGCGTGTCCGTGCTCGGTCTCTCTCTGGCTGTCACTCTACTGAAACGACTCCGCAAACTGAAGGACAGGAAGTTCTCTCTGGCCAGGTAGTTCACTTTTACAACGCCGGTACGTTGAAATGAGGCAAATAAAAGGTTATTTTATTGGATTGTTTTTTTAACCTTTGTACTTTTCCTCGCAGCAATTCCGACATAGAAGACCCACCGCAGCATTACAAAAACAGCATCGACAGCCTCATCTAGACTACGTAGCCTACTGCAGCAGGTAAACTGGGTTATATATCTCATTCATGTCTAATCGTGTCATTTATCATGGGATGAAAACTAATTTTATCGTTATTTATATTCCAATATATTCCAATTCCATATTTTATATTCAATTTGACTTCACTTTCTCTTCCTTCTCCAGGTGGTCCATGAGGTCCTATGGAGACGTCAGCAGCCAATAGAAAATGGCTTATCAGTCCACAACGGAGACAGACTGTTCATCCCCAAAGACCTTTTCTTCATCAAGCTTATTTAATATTTATTTCAATTTGGTTAAACTATTGATAATTCCCATTTTATGTTAAGAATGAATGAATGGTTTCTCAGCGTCACTGTGACGCTGACCGGAGTGTCAGTGTTGGTATGTGCGGTTGTTGCTTTTGACATAGGCTATTCAGCAGCAGTGCTATCCACACTTATCTTTCTCCCAAAGGGAGATGTATTTTGAACATATTGTTCTGCAGTTGTCCAGCATCCTGGGAAGATGTTTTATTAGTAGATGCCTGACGTTTTGTATAGTTTTGTGTATTATATCATGAAATGTGAGATATTTTCTTTATTTCCATATCTGTGAATTGTGAAAATAATTTAAAGTATGTTTTGTATATTTAAGCATCATATCTAACTAAAATAAACTATTGTATAGCTGGCTATTGCTTGTAGAATAATAATTATTATTAGTTTATTAGTTATTAGTTTGTGTAAAACCTTTTCTATTATATATTTAGTTTTGATCAAATTAAGTGAAACTACAAAATCAAATAAACTATTTTAAATAATCCACATTTTCTTTTGAATACCCTTTCATTTCTCATTATTCAAATTTGTGAATTCATAAATGTTAAAAAACCACAACACTGCTTTATTTTTTTAATGTACTAAAAATGACCTCACACACAGTAGTAGGCCCTACCGGACCCACATCCAGAGCGGCTGGTCCATTCAGCTAACAACAATTTGTCTGGGCCTGGCAGGACATAGATATGGTTTGATGAGTCAACTTTTCTGTAGGAAGTTCGTAAGTTCAGGGTTATTTCCAAACCAGTCTCACAAATCAGACTTTAGAATAATATCCACAGTCTGATGGCGGACCAGCTCACATCTAGGGGAACGGTGCCTTTCACTTTTTCTCGCTTCATATTTGTTTCGACCAATCATATTACTGGAGGCGGGGATCTGTAAGCGCATAATTGGCTATTGACAGCGAACACAAACTCCGCCAGCAGTAATAAACTGTAAAAAATAGTCTGTAAAACCTTAAAGGAGCTCTTTTTATTTTGCCACTGTATAAATACTGGTATTGAAGCTTCATCACTTGCGCAAATTAGTTTTCTTTCGTATATTATCTCTAAAAGTAACAGACAGGTTTTGGCTCTGTGCCGTCTCCACCCAGAAGGTTCTTCTGTAACATCATAAGACTGCTGGGTCTGAGATTATTTCCATACTGATCCATGTCCTGTGTAAATCGGTCACCCTGGTCAAGGCACATTCAATGTGGTTACATAACATCGAAAAGCTGCAGCATCAGCAGTATTGACTATTACACCATATTCAATTTTTTTTACATCGCCATTGTTTGTATCCCCGTATATAGAGACTCTTATCTCTGAACCGCAGTTAAGAATAACTCTGGTGTCTTGAGTTTTCACCCATGAGCCCATGAGGGACCTTTGGGTCATTAGTTATGGTTGGACATACCAGGAAGCCAATACACTCTACAGTAAATTATTTGTCAATGTAATCAATACCTCTGCCAATTAGGGAATCAATAAAGCTTGCATTTTCAAGTTGGATTGGGTGATATGTAAACTCTAAATAACTGCATTGAAAAATGTGTTGAAGCCCACTATCATGCCATTACACCAATACATTGTGGTCTTAGTGTCCTCAGTTGATAGTTCAGATCAGGTTCTTTCCAGCCCAGGGTTGCTAGTGTGATTATCGACCTGACACCTCCGCATTGTTTTTCTCACTATGCTCAAGGTGTCTTGACTGTTCCAACAAGCTGTTTGTTTTCTTCCCCTTGTCAGTGTCTGCATGAGTAGTTAAACGTGACACATTGTGAAGCAACCGCAAAGCCATTCTTAGGGCCTGCAGAAGCTTATGTGGGATATCATGTTGAATTACATGTATATATTATACATAAACATAAATGCAGACTATGAATGCTTATTATCATCTTGGAAAATCTGATTTACCTGAAATACTGTGGGTCAGTTTTCTGGAATTTTCTCTATTTATACCCAGTCAATGAGTGATGTAGTTGACCACTCAGCAAGGTCACTCAGCAGGCCCTTTCAAATTCATTTAGAGAAACATGTCACACATCCAGCTATTCTTCAGCAATGTTGTTCTGAATGTATCCGGGGCTTTATATAAATACAAATGCCTGACCCCCATACCCCACATCTCGAAGTGCAGTGCTACATACAAGCATTCAGAATAAGGTAAGCTATAATGGAAAAAAGGGTTTACTATATGTATATAAACATTTAAGGTTTAAGATTTAAAAAGGAAATATATGTGGGTTGATTAATCATTATTTATTGTAAATGTATATGATCCCTTATACAGTTTCTAACCAAGCTCTAAGAATTTCAATGTTAATTCTCAATTATTGTCTGCTTATGACTTCTTTGACTTGCACAGAGAGCAGAGGGCAGCACAGAGAGCAGATCTGTCACGAGTTGGAAGCTCTTGCGGCTGTGAAGCACTATGAAGTGCACATTGATCCTCTTCATGTGTCAGTACAACCCCTTTACAAGTACAGCTTATGAATACATTTTGAACATTTTCCAAACATCTAAAGAATTCAAAAACAAAAATTATTTAAAAATTATTAAATTCAAATTATGCATTACAGTAAATGTGGGATTTTCATGTAATTCCTTTCCATGTGATCAACAGGTTACCTGACTGGCCGGGCCCATGGCTGGCGGTATTACCCCTCCAGAGAACCCAAAAACTGGACCCAAGCCAGGGAGTGGTGTCGGGAAAAATACACTGACATGGTGGCCATCCAAAGCCAGGAGGAGAACGACCATCTGGTCTCTCTGCTGCCCAACAGAACAGAGAGTCCATACTACTGGATAGGCATCACCAAGAGCAAGAAAAGCGACCCGTGGACCTGGGTAGGGAACAACAGCACGTGGATCGGTAATCAGTCGTGGGCCACCAATGAGCCCAACAACAACCACGTCACCGAGTTCTGTGTGGAGATATACGTCAACAACCACAAGGACAACAGAGGAAAGTGGAACGACGAGAAGTGCAGTAATTTGAAGTTCCCCGTTTGTTACAAAGGTGAGATGTGTGCTTTTGGCATTTGGGATTTAGGAAAATAGGATCAGCTTGTCGATAATCGCATGGTTTCATCATCACATGATTAACCAACCGGTTTCGTCAGTGTCAAGCGAGCAAAGTTTTGCTGTTGTTTGAATTAAGAGGAAACCTTCCATTGAGTATGAGTTGATCTTCTATCCAACCCGTTCCTGTGCAGCCCAGTGCAATCAGACATCGTGCGACAGAGGGAGATGTCGTGAAACCATCGATGACATCATCTGCCTTTGTGAGCCTGGCTTTGGAGGGGACAGGTGCCAGACAGGTAATAATAGAGCTAGTTTCTTTAATAGACTTTGATGAGTTTATTTGATACTAACTTTGTTAGTAACTCTTGTATTCTGATTGCTGCTTCTAATGACATGCCGATGATAAGGATGTGATCGATGGGGCATGGAAATTGGGAAATGGGGCATGAATACGTAATGATCAGGAAAAAATAACTTACGAAAACACACAATCGTACTTACACATGAAAACACCCCAGTCACATGGTAAGGTATTGTTACAGCAGCGATTGCAATTCGTTCTGTCCTTCCTGTATTTCCTGGCAGATACAAAACTGTTAGGAAACGTTTAGGGTCAGGTGTGAATCTTAATGGCCGTGCGATGGCATAGATCTTGTTGTACTTAGCAGTCTCAAGATAAATTACGCCATTGATCCCGCATGGCGGCTCGGAGCATCTTCAGTGACCCATATTATGGCCCCTTATCCGAGCGAAAAGTGTTGAGGTGGCGTTTTACTTTTGGCGAGTGCATATGTTTGCATGTTTTCAATGTGTTTCAATTGTTTTCACTCTGACCTTGAGCGCCAACCCATCTGCTTCCTGGATTTCCTGGGGTCAGACTGATGCTCGCAAATCTTCCTCGAACATCAACATCAACAGCGGGTTAGGGAGACAGTGCCTTCACGCGATGAACCTGCCTCATGCAACCGCGGGAAAAAGCCTTGATCTCTTTGACTTGAATCCCCTGATCCTCACAAAGGCTACCTCTGATTTTATACCTCTTTATCACATTGACATTTCTTTATATTATATATATATGTCTTGTTATAAAAAATAGAAGACAATAAAATCTCATCCATTTTGTTGTTTACTTTCGTTTATATTGTGCTCCTTTTTATGGTGAACTTAGATTTTATTGTCTGTTGAATTCTTTGGTAGTTTGCTATCCAACTGAACGCGATCAGATTCGACTTGAATTGGTGTGTTTGTGCCTCCTCCAGTGGTGGGCTGCCCCCCTCTCTCCCAATCCCTGTATGGACGTCTGAACTGCTCTGACCAGAGCCACGCCTTCAACGCTACCTGCCCTGTAGGCTGCCCCTCTGGATCCCTCCTGCTGAGGTCAGCCCAGGTCACCTGTGGCAGTGATGGGACCTGGCATGGGCGGAGCCCCATTTGTACAAGTAAAAAATATATTAGCATTTATGTGGTCATGACAGGCGATAACAGCCGAATAGGTGACTGAATAACTATAATTGTAATTTGTTGTGTTTGTGAGCTTGTAATTGATCGGGAAATTGCATTTGAATGTACATTGCATACTTTTAGCTATGACTTAGCTACCCAACTAGATAAGTTTCAGAAATATATTTTAATAAAGAGTTGGTTCTGATTCTTAATAGAAATGTATTCTGTTTTGCAGACTTTAAACATGCTTTAATGGCTCTGGCTGGTTGTGGGGCCGTCATCATGAGTTGCATCTTTTTTTCGGTAATGAAGCGCAGAAAAAGTAGGTATCATTGGGCTTCGGTATTTCAAACCCCAAATGCAATGCAATGTTTTCGCAACAAAGATTAAGTCAAGTGTTGGTTCTTCTTGTCACCAGGAAAGAAAGTTACCCAACTAAGGTCAGTGTTGAAATGTCAAGTTTGGCGGCACCGCCCGTACACCCTTTCTCCACCCTGAACATTACATGATATGTTGCCATCCCTCTGGGAAAGGTTTCTTTACAGTTCATTACCTTTGTATTCATTTAGCAATAGGATAACAATCAATAGAACGTTTGCAGTTGAACTCATTCATTTAAACCTGCACGGTGTCTCCTCTTCACTGCCACTGTATCATGTACCTGTATGTGTCTTCTTCACAGGGAACCTGAAGGAGACGTAGGTTCAGGCAATGAGCCTCATAGCTGAAGGAGGGAGAATGATTCTTCAAACATAGCATGGGGCAGCATGTATCGCTGTGTTTATCCTTAACTCATAAATGTACATCTGAATGACTTTTCTGTAGATGTATTTCATTAAATAAATGCAGAAGTTTTCAGCAGATACATTGCAACATGTGTGTGTTTTATTGTGTAAGCACTGTGGTGTGTGTGTGTGTGTGTGTGTGTGTGTGTGTGTGTGTGTGTCTATCTATTTTACTTTTTTTACTTATCTATTATTTTCTTTTATTGTATGACAATGTTTATATGTGAAGCACTTTGAGTCTGCCTTGTGTATGAAAAGTGCTATATATGTTGCCTTGCCTTGCCTTGTGTGTGTGTGTGTGTGTGTGGATGTGGATGTGGACATGTGTATGCGTGTGTGTGTGTGTGTGTGTGTGTGTGTGTGTGTGTGTGCATCCGTGCGTGCGTGTGTGTGTGTATGTGTGTGTATGCTTGTTTTTATGTGTGTGTGTGTGTGTGTGTGTGTGTGTGTGTTTCTGTCTGCATATGTGCACATCGGACGTTGGCTTGCCCTGGGTGTGAGAGTGAAACCTCAAAGGAAGTCCTGGTCCAAGAGATATTACAAAACAGTGTTGACTCAGTGGTAGCCCAACAAACTGTGTCTATCAAACACAAGTACCCTCACCTGTTAAAGAAATGGTAAGTAACCACATTTCAGCTACCGATAACTACCATTACATTACCTGCAGGGTTGCATGCATTGTCTTTTCTTGTGGCCGACTGTTTCAGGAGCCAACGCGTCTGAATCCCCTGCTGATAGTAGCCACAATGACTGCACTCATTCAGGGTAAGTTTGCGCGACTATCACACTACGACCAAACACAGTCTAGCTCATGTTCACATGAAGCAAACACGCATTTTCCATAAATCTGAGCCCAGATCTGAGCACTACGGGGGGGGCCCACGCGTGGACGTACCACCACAGCACCGACCCACCTCGTACCTGGAGCTCGGCCCGAACCTGGTGCCGGCAGCATTACACGGACATGGTGGCCATCCAGAACCAGGGGGAGATTGGCTACCTCAACCAGATGCTGCCCTACAACCCCGGCTACTACTGGATCGGCATCCGCAAGGTGGCGGGGGTCTGGACCTGGGTGGGCACCAACAAGAGCCTGACGCCAGAGGCTCAGAACTGGGCGGTCGGGGAGCCCAACCACGCGTTGGAGGACTGTGTGGAGATGTACATCAAGAGGGATAAGGACACGGCAAAGTGGAACGACGAGCGGTGCAATAAGGCGAAAGGAACGCTCTGCTATACAGGTAGATTGTCTCATGTATATATTATACTTTCAAATAGCTGTCCTTCACAAGCAGTTCAATGAAACATAAAACACTTAGATAGAAGTATGTTGTGATGTTCCGTCATGAGCTCACATTCCATGATATTCTGCTATGTACTCGATGGGTACAGCCTCGTGTTCAGAGGGATCCTGTGGTAACCATGCCGACTGCGTCGAGACCATAGGGAACTTTACCTGCCAATGTCACCCCGGCTTCCTCAGCCCCCCCTGTGAAGAGGGTGAGTAGATGCACAGTTGTGATCCTGAAATGAACATGTACTTGATGAGGATGATGAGGATATATGTCATTAAGGCGTAGGTAGGGGTCACGCCTCTTGCTCAAGGGTAAAGGAAAACTGTGGACACCCGGGTTTGGTTTGGACGTCGCACTCCCTCACCACTAGACCCTCCTACCCACTCAATCCCAATCTCTTACAGTCGTCTGAATCATATTCGCAATATCAAAGTCAAAGTCAGCTTTATTGTCAATTCCAAATGACCAGTATGTGCCATACAAACTGGCACACAAAGATTGCTTTTGGCTCCGACCCACGCGTCATCTCCTATGATACTTCCTCAACTGAAAATATACACTATGCCCTTTCCGTGCTTCTGTCCGTCTCTCCACCAACCAGCGGTCACGTGCGACGCCCTTTCGGCTCCCCAGCACGGCCGTCTCCAGTGTCACGACTCCTACGGACCTTCACGCTTCAATTCGTCCTGCCAGTTCCACTGCGACCTCGGGTTCCGCGTCGAGGGCCCGGAATGGCTGCAGTGTCAGGCGTCCGGACGCTGGGACCACCCGGCCCCACGGTGCCAAGGTAAAGGTTATACGGGTCAGGGGACGATGCCAATTCAACCATAACCTTTTCAAAGTGGAACTAACTGGGAAGAGAAGAGAACAATTGGGGACAAAAACAAACTCACAGTTGTATGAGATGTCATTGTTTTGTAATGTGAGGAATCACAATGTTGAAGATATTATAGCAGAGGGTTCCGGGTGTGCACCGGAACACCACTGGTGTTTCTTCTGTCTCGTGAAAAATAACAAAAAAAAATAACAAAAATAAAAAATGTACATTTTCGAAACTCAAAAGTTGCGGTTGAACCTAAGCTTCTCTTCCCCGATAGTGGAACGCTGCGCGGCTCTGAACCGAACGTCTGACAGACTGCTCAGGACCTGCCACCATCCCATTGCCGACTACAGCTTCAACACCACTTGTGCGTTCAGTTGTGAGGAGGGTTTCGAGCTCGTTGGACAGAGCGTGACGGAATGCGACCATGCGGGTCGATGGAGCGCCGAGGACCCAACGTGTTCAGGTAAAACCTTTTTTGTTTCTTTTCATTGTTTGATGATTATCGACATCATGATATACGTCATAGTTCCACATCAGTGGAACTAGTTGTAACTCAGTTGACAAAATTTATTTGTTGTATTTTGCTTTTCTGATATTAACAGACGATGCCAATTAGACCTAATCTCTGTAGTGCAGCAGATACCACAACTCTCAAGTCCACAGCCATGACCCCTCCATGCACAGTTACACGTGCATATCAGACATGACCCCTCAATGCACGATTGCCCGTGCACAAAATCAGACATGACCTCTCGATGCACGATTGCATGCGAACAACCTCTTAAAGTCACACAAATCCCTTTGAAGCTTCAGCATACATGGCCAACATCCGCTAATTCAGGCCATCGGTTTACACAACAACATGGAAACACACCCTGCTGCCTTGACAACTAGTTTCACATGTTCTGAATATTTGGCAAACAAACACATGATGAATGCAATTCAATGTGAATAAGCCCTTGCCATTTCCCTCGCCTGTAAATCAAGTCAACATCATTCTATTTTTTCACACAATAATCTGTGTATATATTGAATGAGAGTTTATATGAAACCGCGATACGGTGTGCTAGTTATCAGCTTCCATTGAAACCATACTTAAAAACACAGAAAAAAACCAAATGCATTCCAGCATCCACCTGAATTTGTGTGTGTGACCCGTGGACGTATGTGATCCTCCACAGTGATTGCGTGCGCTCCCATTTCCCCTCCTGCTATGGGCAACATGACCTGTGTTGACAGCCTGGCTCCGTTCTCCTTTGGCTCCTCGTGTAGCCTCACCTGTTTGGAAGGCTACACTCTGGCCGGCAGCCACACACTGGCCTGCCTAGCCTCTGGACAGTGGAGCCAACCCAGACCCACTTGTATAGGTACGATCTGTTTTTATGGTCTGGAAATCCAGAGCTTAAAAAAAAAAATGGAATGAAATTTTAATATATCAGAAAAGCATGAAGAAAAATATTGGAAAAAAAATATCTGGATAATGCATATTTCTATGAATCGAAACCAATGATCTGAATTCCTTTTTCAAAATAATAATTTTGATTTTGCCCTTAAATCTTCTTGACCTTCTTCAGCTGTGCGGTGCAGCAGTCTGAACGTCCCCCCCCATGCCGTCTTGGGCTGCCAGGATCCTATCGGAGTCTCCAGCTACGGTTCCACGTGCACGCTGCACTGTGAAGAGGGATTTAATCTGATCGGCAGCAACACCACTCAATGTTCGGCACAGGGCAGCTGGAGTCGCCGACTTCCTGTCTGTCAGGGTATGATGGAAGATGACTTCCCCTCTCGGGGCACATTACAAACACACTTAATGAAGAACCCTTTCCCTGTGTTTAATTCCCTCTCGTCGTTTTAATATATGGTTCATGTTTACCAGGAACTACGCTAGGAACTACTCTATTTGTATTCAAACTATAGGAACTATTAATGCATAGGAACCAGGAAGGTACACTTGTTTTGATTTGAGCCAGGAATTTACTGGAGGGTCTGTGAAAAAATCTAAAAAAAATAACAACTTACTTTTCTTCCCCACCCTGTCGTTAATTCACAGACCCATTTCATGATCATTTAGCATCGTGGGCCATATAATACATGCTTTTCATGCTGTGTTTTTTTTCCTTTGCTGAGATTTGTGTGAGGTGTGCATGCGAGTATCAGCATTTGTTTTGCCATTCATGCAGCTATTCCATTTTGTTCCATTATACTGTTGCAAACAAATAGCATTTGGGGTGGCCACATTTTCTGTAAATATAATCCACTGCTGGATGCATGTAGGAGAAACACTGCTGACTGGTTTGCATACTCCCACATGCACGTGCACACGCACACACGCACACACACACACACACACACACACACACACACACACACACACACACATACAGACAAGATTCAAATATTAAACATGTTCCCCCTCACTGTGTCTCCAGCCGCGCCGTGCAGAGTCCTGTCTGCCCCCCCTCACGGCTCACTGTCCTGCTCCGACCCCCACGGAGAGTTTAGCTTCTCCTCTCGCTGCGCTCTTACCTGTGATGAAGGCTTCCTGCCCAACGGGACGGCCCACACAGAGTGCTCCTCTCTGGGGTCGTGGAGCCAGGAGGTCCCTGGGTGCCTGGGTAAGACACGACAACACCTAGATGCTACACATGTATTAAGAACTAGGACGATGCTTGTAAAGGTGCTATAGGAACTACGCATGTAACGAAACCAGAAACTAGCATAGGATCTAGTAGCATGTTTGAATTGCAACTAAAAATAAAGTAAAATAGGAACCAGGAAGAGTACTTCAATAGTAAACTAAATGTGTAATTGAATATAAATCAGAAATTATACTTTACTACAAACCTGGACAATATAGCTGCATTGGAACTAGGAAGTATACTCAAATATAAACCAGGAAGCTTACTCCAATCAGGAAGTATACTTGAACAGGAACAAGGAAGTATACTAGTCCAGCTTCAGATGTTAAACATATGAACCACGAAGTATAGCAATCCAGGTTCATATCTTAAAACATAGAACCAGGAGGTTTACCTGTCCAGGTTCAGATCTTACACATGAGAACGAGGAAGTACACTTTACCAGGTTCAGATGTTAAACATTTGAGCCAGGAAGTATTATTCTCGAGTTTCAGCTCTTCCACACAGGAACCAGGAGGCACAGTACTCCAGGTTCATATCTTAAAACATAGAACCAGGAGGTACAGTACTCCAGGTTCATATCTTAAAACATAGAACCAGGAGGTACAGTACTCCAGGTTCATATCTTAAAACATAGAACCAGGAGGTACAGTACTCCAGGTTCATATCTTAAAACATAGAACCAGGAGGTACAGTACTCCAGGTTCATATCTTAAAACATAGAACCAGGAGGTACAGTACTCCAGGTTCAGATCTTAACCCTAGTGGTGTTCCCCCTCTCTGTGTGTCTCCAGCCGCGCCGTGCAGAGTCCTGTCTGCCCCCCCTCACGGCTCCCTGTCCTGCTCCGACCCCCACAGAGAGTTTAGCTTCTCCTCTCGCTGCGCTCTTACCTGTGATGAAGGCTTCCTGCCCAACGGGACGGCCCACACAGAGTGCTCCTCTCTGGGGTCGTGGAGCCAGGAGGTCCCTGGGTGCCTGGGTAAGACACGACAACACCTAGAAACTACACATGTATTAAGAACTAGGAGGATGCTTGTAAAGGTGCTTTAGGAACTACGCATGTAACAAAACCAGAAACTAGTATAGTAACTAGTAGGATGTTTGAATTGCAACTAAAAATAAAGTAAAATAGGAACCAGGAAGAGTACTTCAATAGTTACCACAATGTGTAATTGAATATAAATCAGAAAGTATGCTTGACTACAAACCAGGAAGTATACCTGCATAGGAACTAGGAAGTATACTCAAATATAAACCAGGAAGCTTACTCCAATCAGGAAGTATACTTGAACAGGAACAAGGAAGTATACTAGTCCAGGTTGAGATATAAAACATATCAACCATAAAGTATAGCAATCCAGGTTCATATCTTACACATGAGAACGAGGAAGTTTACCTGTCCAGGTTCAGATGTTAAACATTTGAACCAGGAAGTATTATTCTCTAGGTTCAGCTCTTCCACACAGGAACCAGGAGGTACAGTACTCCAGGTTCATATCTTAACCCTAGTGGTGTTCCCCCTCTCTGTGTCTCCAGCCGCGCTGTGCAGAGTCCTGTCTGCCCCCCCTCACGGCTCCCTGTCCTGCTCCGACCCCCACAGAGAGTTTAGCTTCTCCTCTCGCTGCGCTCTTACCTGTGATGAAGGCTTCCTGCCCAACGGGACGGCCCACACAGAGTGCTCCTCTCTGGGGTCGTGGAGCCAGGAGGTCCCTGGGTGCCTGGGTAAGACACGACAACACCTAGATGCTACACATGTATTAAGAACTAGGAGGATGCTTGTAAAGGTGCTTTAGGAACTACGCATGTAACGAAACCAGAAACTAGTATAGTAACTAGTAGGATGAATGAATTCAAAATATAGTCACATAGGTACCAGGAAGAGTACTTCAATAGTAAACAAAAAGTGTAATGGAATATAAATCAGAAAGTATGCTTGACTACAAACCAGGAAGTATAATTACATTGGAACTAGGAAGCTTACTTGAATATAAACCAGGAAGGATAGCGGCATAGGAATAGGAAGTATACTCAAATATAAACCAGGAAACTTACTCCCATCAGGAAATATACTTGAACATGAACAACAAAGTATTCTAGTCCAGGTTCAGATGTTAAACATTTGAGCCAGGAAGTATTATTCTCTAGGTTCAGCTCTTCCACACAGGAACCAGGAGGTACAGTACTCCAGGTTCAGATCTTAACCCTAGGTGGTGTTCCCCCTCTCTGTGTCTCCAGCCACACCGTGCAGAGTCCTGTCTGCCCCCCCTCATGGCTCTCTGTCCTGCTCCGACCCCCATGGAGAGTTTAGCTTCTCCTCTCGCTGCGCTCTTACCTGTGATGAAGGCTTCCTGCCCAACGGGACGGTCCACACAGAGTGCTCCTCTCTGGGGTCGTGGAGCCAGGAGGTCCCTGGGTGCCTGGGTAAGACACGACAACACCTAGAAACTACACATGTATTAAGAACTAGGAGGATGCTTGTAAAGGTGCTATAGGAACTATGCATGTAACAAAACCAGAAACTAGTATAGTAACTAGTAGGATGTTTGAATTGCAACTAAAAATAAAGTGAAATAGGAACCAGGAAGAGTACTTCAATAGTTACCACAATGTGTAATTGAATATAAATCAGAAAGTATGCTTGACTACAAACCAGGAAGTATACCTGCATAGGAACTAGGAAGTATACTCAAATATAAACCAGGAAGCTTACTCCAATCAGGAAGTATACTTGAACAGGAACAAGGAAGTATACTAGTCCAGGTTGAGATATAAAACATATCAACCATAAAGTATAGCAATCCAGGTTCATATCTTACACATGAGAACGAGGAAGTTTACCTGTCCAGGTTCAGATGTTAAACATTTGAACCAGGAAGTATTATTCTCTAGGTTCAGCTCTTCCACACAGGAACCAGGAGGTACAGTACTCCAGGTTCATATCTTAAAACATAGAACCAGGAGGTACAGTACTCCAGGTTCAGATCTTAAAACATAGAACCAGGAGGTACAGTACTCCAGGTTCATATCTTAACCCTAGTGGTGTTCCCCCTCTCTGTGTCTCCAGCCGCGCCGTGCAGAGTCCTGTCTGCCCCCCCTCACGGCTCCCTGTCCTGCTCCGACCCCCACAGAGAGTTTAGCTTCTCCTCTCGCTGCGCTCTTACCTGTGATGAAGGCTTCCTGCCCAACGGGACGGCCCACACAGAGTGCTCCTCTCTGGGGTCGTGGAGCCAGGAGGTCCCTGGGTGCCTGGGTAAGACACGACAACACCTAGAAACTACACATGTATTAAGAACTAGGAGGATGCTTGTAAAGGTGCTTTAGGAACTACGCATGTAACAAAACCAGAAACTAGTATAGTAACTAGTAGGATGTTTGAATTGCAACTAAAAATAAAGTAAAATAGGAACCAGGAAGAGTACTTCAATAGTAACCAAAAATTGTAATGGAATATAAATCAGAAAGTATGCTTGACTACAAACCAGGAAGTATAATTACATTGGAACTAGGAAGCTTACTTGAATATAAACCAGGAAGGATATCAGCATAGGAATAGGAAGTATACTCAAATATAAACCAGGAAACTTACTCCCATCAGGAAATATACTTGAACATGAACAACAAAGTATACTAGTCCAGGTTCAGATGTTAAACATTTGAGCCAGGAAGTATTATTCTCTAGGTTCAGCTCTTCCACACAGGAACCAGGAGGTACAGTACTCCAGGTTCAGATCTTAAAACATAGAACCAGGAGGTACAGTACTCCAGGTTCAGATCTTAAAACATAGAACCAGGAGGTACAGTACTCCAGGTTCAGATCTTAACCCTAGTGGTGTTCCCCCTCTCTGTGTCTCCAGCCGCGCCGTGCAGAGTCCTGTCTGCCCCCCCTCACGGCTCCCTGTCCTGCTCCGACCCCCACAGAGAGTTTAGCTTCTCCTCTCGCTGCGCTCTTACCTGTGATGAAGGCTTCCTGCCCAACGGGACGGCCCACACAGAGTGCTCCTCTCTGGGGTCGTGGAGCCAGGACGTCCCTGGGTGCCTGGGTAAGACACGACAACACCTAGAAACTACACATGTATTAAGAACTAGGAGGATGCTTGTAAAGGTGCTTTAGGAACTACGCATGTAACGAAACCAGAAACTAGTATAGTAACTAGTAGGATGTTTGAATTGCAACTAAAAATAAAGTAAAATAGGAACCAGGAAGAGTACTTCAATAGTAAACTAAAAGTGTAATTGAATATAAATCAGAAAGTATACTTTACTACAAACCTGGACAATATAGCTGCATTGGAACTAGGAAGTATACTCAAATATAAACCAGGAATCTTACTCCAATCAGGAAGTATACTTGAACAGGAACAAAGAAGTATACTAGTCCAGGTTGAGATATAAAACATATCAACCATAAAGTATAGCAATCCAGGTTCATATCTTACACATGAGAACGAGGAAGTTTACCTGTCCAGGTTCAGATGTTAAACATTTGAGCCAGGAAGTATTATTCTCTAGGTTCAGCTCTTCCACACAGGAACCAGGAGGTACAGTACTCCAGGTTCAGATCTTAACCCTAGTGGTGTTCCCCCTCTCTGTGTCTCCAGCCGTGCCGTGCAGAGTCCTGTCTGCCCCCCCTCACGGCTCCCTGTCCTGCTCCGACCCCCACGGAGAGTTTAGCTTCTCCTCTCGCTGCGCTCTTACCTGTGATGAAGGCTTCCTGCCCAACGGGACGGCCCACACAGAGTGCTCCTCTCTGGGGTCGTGGAGCCAGGACGTCCCTGTGTGCCTGGGTAAGACACGACAACACCTAGAAACTACATGTAGGCCTAAATGTTCTGTAGGTTTCTACTGTGCAGGTTCTGCGAACTATACGTTACCATATGTTTATACTTGTATAGGGACCCCAAACTGTACTCAGAAAGTAAGTTGGAACTATATATATATATATATATACTTGCATGTTCTATTTTGTATTCTGTGTATAGGCTACGATAAGTAGTAAACTGCCACTTTCTGAAGACTTTCTACATAAACGTGTGTTCGTGTGTATGTGCGCGTGCGTGCGTGCGTGCGTGCGTGCGTGCGTGCGTGCGTGCGTGCGTGCGTGCGTGTGTACGTTTTAGTGTGTTAAGTCGCTTTCGTTTTTCTCTAAACGGTGACAGTTGTGTTGTTCCACGGTGATTTACAGCTCGTTCCTGCCCCCTGCTGGTGGACGGACCGCACCACGGCTGGATGAACTGCAGCCATCCTCACTCGTCCTTCAGCCACGGCTCCCACTGTGACCTTGGGTGCAGCGAGGGCTTTCGGCTCAGTGGAACACCCAGTATGAACTGCAACGCATCCGGTGACTGGAGCGGCGAGATGCCAACATGCAAGGGTAAAGGCGGAACTCAACTTTATTGGCCATTCGTAACAGGAAATATATGAAATCTGATAGGAAACTTTAGAAAGGGAAACATGAAAATGTGCAAACAACAAAATAAAGAGTGCAAACCACTAAAGGTGACGGCACACTGCCCTAACAAACACTATGGAAGGTGTGCCAACAAAGATTCCTACAAAAAGGTTCATCATCAAAAAACAGCCAACACAGGGAGCCAACAACCACCAGCTGCTAGGAAACTCTGGCCGTACCAGGGGTGTTTTTGCGTTTTTCTGCACTTTGCTATGGCAGTGTGCCAATGGCAGCTAATACCAATTTTATAAATATGACTGGCGAGAAATCCTAAATGCTCAGATCTAAGTGTATTCACCATGCAGCGTTGATGTGTGTGTGTTATATCCTGTGCCTCTCTCACACACCAGTGGTCCAGTGTGAGGCTAGCTGGCTAGCTGGCCTCCCCGCCTCACCCCTCTCCCTGAACTGCTCCCACCCCCGGGGGAACTTCAGCTTCGGCTCCCACTGTCGCTTCTCCTGTGCGGGGGGCTACTCCCTGAACGGCACCGAGGAGCTCCTCTGCTCCTCCTCCGGCCTCTGGAGCAGTGATTCACCGACGTGTGCTGGTAAAAGACCTCTATTTCATATGAAAAGCGAACTTCACTTTTGATGAATGCAATACGGTGTGGGTCACTAGTTGGTCGGTTAGCTGACGCTCGCTAGACTGACCTCGCCAGTTGGCGTTCTGCGTCCACTTGAATCCACCTAAAGCCGTGTGCCTTTTGGATGCGAGCCTCTAGCTTTGTGAGACCATCCACATGATGGTCTCACAAAGCTAGAGGCTCGCATCCAAAAGGCACACGCCTTTAGGGCAGGTAGGGCTTGAGGGATCCAACTCCAAGGACCTTTCACCTTGGAGTCACTGAACACCTTCACACCACCACACTATCAATACTATACAGGCCATTCAATAGCAATGCTTCATCATCCCTTTTGGGTTTCGAGGTGCTTGAAGCTTTTGATGACTGTGTTCCAGAGGAGGGTAGGCCCCTGTGGTCGGCCATCCTGATGTACTCTGGAGCGGGGGCCGCCTCCCTCGTGGTGCTGCTCTCGGCGGTCTGGGTCGGCCTGCTGATCGCCAAGCGCTTCAAGAAGAAAGGTGAAAGGCCCGTCTGATGAGGAACACGTAACGATTGTGTTTTAATTGAGTTTGAGAGTAACAATGTGAACAATTTGTTCCATCCTACAGGTTTAATGGATGCAAACAATTCATTCTGGGAAGAGGGAGAAAATCCAGCTTTTGAATCTTGAACCTTCTTCTGTTAGGGAAAAAACACAGAAATTCAGGTCGATGTAGTTCTCATCCTTTTTGTGTGGCTGTTATTTTAAAGTACACTGTTCTCGTTTGTTCAATATTGTGTATCAGACTAAGGGCCTCTTGAATAAAGTGTACAAGGAAAATCTTCCAAGCTGGGTACACACGACAGGATAGACCGATTTTGTTGCAGATTATTTCCGGTTCTCACCATTTTTGGGCAGATTATCCTGTGGTGTGGGGTATGTTAAGATTGGATTTTACTTCCCCAAACCTATTAGACGCAGCAACGATTCTATATAGTAAATAGTAAAAAAAAAAAATACTTACTTACGATCCGATATCCTGTAGTGTGGGGAACCACGAGGACAGCCGAGTCCGTGGTGTAAGGATGGTAAAAACGGAAACACGATGGCCAATCAAAAGGCATGCCAACCAGTCATCCATAACAAAAGCCATGGAGGAAAAAGTGAATGTGATGGATTTGCCAAATACAGGGGTCCAACTCATGCTGTTATATGAACAGTCCATTTTCACGCCATCTCCATGCCATCTTCCATAGTTCTTTAGGATGTCCCCCATGTTGTTTACCCTAAAGAATTGTTTTGATCCCGAGATTGCAATTGCAATACAGGAATAATAATATGAATAATAGTTTGTAATGGAACCGGTTAGTGTGGTGTACTGTGTTGGCAAAACTTTTCCTTTCACACACTTACAGTGTGACAGGTGACAGTTAAATGTATCGCTAGGTGTGTGGTCTCTCTAACGTTTCTTACATTTAAATCATCTAGTAGGCCTATGTGCCATTCATTTTGTTATATTTTTCTACTCTGTTGAGCTTTTTTTGTGTTTTGATTGTACACGATCAATAAAGTGTCTACCACACACAGCACTCCCTTTGTCATTAAGCTGTTCTTCACCTCCAGCCACTCTCAGCATTATCATACACTGCATTAGCAATGCATATATTACTGGCTCTTTCTCACTGGCATGTGTGAGGTGTGATGTGGCATGATGTCATCCTCATGCTGCCAAGTGTCCCATATTTCTCTCCCCTTAACAGCCCCCATGACTGTGAGGTCACTTGGCTGCCAAAATGACATAAAGTGTCATCTTAGCTGGGACCAGTGCCCCTGTCGTTATAATGATGAAAAACTATTACGACCTCAGTGTCATTTTGTGTCTTTTGTCTTTGGTCTGGCACTAGGAGGAGAAAATTACTCTCAAACGCCAAGTACATATGAAGGACCTGCATCATGGGGTGGATTTCATTGTTCATCTTGTCATTTTGTGTTAATCTTGACGTTGAATTCTTCTCTAATTGCATCAACGCGCAGATATATACCGTAACCCCGTGTGTCTGTGCCAGGCAGCGCACCTGAGAATACGGCCCACGCCCGGACCTCTCTCCATGCACCAGATAGGCCGCGGGAGGAACCCGAGCAAAGTGTGTGCATCTGCCTCGGCGCTGAAACAGCATGGAGCCAATTATAGTGGTTAAAAGACAGAGGGTTTGTGGCCCGTGGTTGGCATGGGGGATGCAATAAATAACCAAACTGTTGACAGGGAACTGTTTGGCTACCGTCAGAATAATAATGAGGTTATTGCTGCCCACTGTGGCCGTATGATCGTACTTTTGATTATTCTACCCCCCCCCCCACCCCCACTCTCGCCCAATCGGATGCTGTGGACATGAGCGCGCGCCTGCCAACTGCCTACTGTGCCCGGGCTAGCACACAGGAAGGAGAAAGGCCTGCAGGTGAGCCTCTTGGCGTCCTGCCCTCATACTTTATACTCGCTTTTCTCCCGACGACTGGAAGGAAAAATAGACATTCATTGTGCTCTCCTTGTACACAGAAATGTGTAAATGTTTGTGCAGAGAAATGATGAATGTGATTATACTCTACTCTTTTTATCTCTCTCTCGCTCTTTCATATATTTGTGTGTGTGTGTGTGTGTGTGTGTGTGTGTGTGTGTGTGCATGTGTGTGTGTGTGTGTGGGTGTATGTGTGTGTTTATAACATACCTTTTTTGGATTGTCACACACACACACACACACACACGCACACACTACACTACACTACACTACACAATATTACACTTAGACACACACACAGTCATGCACACACACACACACACACACACACACACACACACAAACACACACTCACGCACTACAATTACACACTACACACTGCTTTGGCTCTGCTTGGCCGTGGCATACCGCGCTGACAGACAGTTGGATTGTTCCTGACCATTGACTTGTGCTCCCTGGCCGGCGAGGTCTGATTTCATACTGGGAAATATGAGAGGCGTCCCGGGGAGGGTTCACGGCCGGGGCAAGGAGCCACTCTATACAGTGGGCCTTCATATCTGTGTGTCGCCCCTTCTGCATTCTGCCCCCAGCAGCCCCTCCCTCCCTCCCTCCCTCCCTCCGTGGTCTACCAGCCCCCCCACCACCACCACCCCCCACCCCCCACCCCTGCATGTCCACAATGGGTGCATTCCAGCTGGGCACAGAAGATATACCTGGGTGGTCTCATATACACACACACACACACACACTCCTTTGACTCAAGGTAGCAAAAATAAGAAGAAGAAGAAGAAGAAGAAGAAGAAGAAGAAGAAGAAGAAGAAGAAGGCACCTTTGAACCGGAGTCTTGAGGATGGCTGGGGAGATTGTGTGTGTGTGTGTGTGTGTGTGTGTGTGTGTGTGTGTGTGTGTGTGTGTGTGTGTGTGTGTGTGTGTGTGGGTGGGGGGGTATGGAAGTGGTTCTTACCTGTAGCTGACCCTGTTTCTCCTGTCAAGAGCGCGGTAGACTCTGCTGATCCACACACACACACACACACACACACACACACGCACACACACATGCACACGGCAGCCACTGGAAGATACCTCGACCATCTGACCGAGAGATGGGACCGATAAGCCCCTGCGGATGGACTAACCTGGCGGTAACCTACCCCTACCCCTTCCCCTACCCCTACCCCGCCCTCCGGCAGCATGAGCCCCCCTATCCCCGCACCGTGCCGGCCGCTGTGGAGCGCAGCTCTCCACTGCTCCGGCCTCAGGACACACATACAGTACGTTGATGTCACCATTAGGCTGCATGTTTATAGTACAGCCTTGATTTATTCAGTGTGGATTCACATAATGCAGAACATCACACACACACACACACACATACACACACAAACAGAAAGACAATAAATAAAAACGGACAAGAGCACGGCAATATTTACACAACATATACGTACAATTTATATAATTGCAGAGTTTGACTGTCAAGCTTTATGGATATTTTGGTCGGAATCACCATGCATTTGCAACAAAAAAAAAACATTTTTGAGGTCTGCATTGTCTGTTGTGTTTCTTAATACAGTCATGCAATTGCAGATGTGCTGAAACGGTCCAACCAGGTAAATTCCCTCGTTACTACTATTGCCGATCTACTATCCTTTCTGTCCCATGGTCCATGAGATGAGAGAGGGCGAGGTCATGGTATAGTTTACCATCCCTCGGCTGTCTGTTAGCCCCGCACCACGAGTTAAAGGTATTCAGGTCCTTATGGTCCAACGGGGGAGCAGGTCCGCAGCGTCCGCTGGAACGGGCAGAGCCGCGTGAACGCTGTGTCTCTCAGGAGGTGAAGTAGGACTCCTGCATGGAGCAGAGGCGGTCGATGGGGGTGAGGAGGGAGGAGTCCCCCAGGGAGAGGCACTGGTTGTCGGTCAGTGGGCAGAGAAGGTCCCCTTCCATGGCGTCACTGTACAGACCTGACGAATGATCACATGGGAACGGTGCATGTCGTTACAATGATTAATTATTTTCATTTTTTGAACGTATGTATTTTCGTTTGAATAATTAACTATTTTCTTAACATATGTTTTATCGCAACGATGATTAACAATTTTTTGTAGTATTAAGTATTATCCTTAGAATGATTGAAGCATTCTAAATATTTAGAATGCAGACAGCTTAACATATCATTGCTGGACATTGATAAAAGTCGTTGTTACTATTCTAGGGTTAGCCCTAACTACTGATATTACTTATGATCATTTATTTTTTCTAAGAGCATCTCAATATTAGCACGTCTCAATCATTTGAATCATCTGAAGCTACAATTTTCCTGCACATATTTAAAGATACAAAATAAATCTCAGGTTATAGCCCCGCACTTATTTAAAATGCCCTTGCTTTCGTCTTCTGCAAAGCATAACATGCTTGGAGTCCGCTCGCCCCTCTGTCCGTATGTTCCTATAAAGGTCGCATAAGAGCAAGTGAAGGTCGATCATCAAAGTCACAACTCTTCTCTGTTTTGGCACCGTAGTGGTGGAACAAGCTCCCTGCCGATGTCAGGACTGCAGAGTCGCTCACCAGCTTCCGCAAAACACTCAAGACACTTGTTCAGAGTTCACCTAGACTCTGCATCGCCTCCCCTTCCCCCCA